>NC_084740.1:64714856-64787356 GCF_033978785.1 Entelurus aequoreus
GCGAGCGCCGTTTTGTCCTACTAATTTTGGCGGTCCTTGAACTCACCCTAGTTTGTTTACATATATAACTTTCTCCGACTTTCTAGGACATGTTTTATGCCACTTCTTTTTCTGTCTCATTTTGTCCACCAAACTTTTAACGTTGTGCGTGAATACACAAAGGTGAGCTTTGTTGATGTTATTGACTTGTGTGGAGTGCTAATCAGACATATTTGGTCAATGCATGACTGCAAGCTAATCGATGCTAACATGCTATTTAGGCTAGCTATATGTACATATTGCATCATTATGCCTCATTTGTAGGTATATTTGAGGTCATTTAGTTTCCTTTAAGTCCTCTTAATTCAATGTATATCTCATGACATACTATCTGTATATAATATGGCTTTTAATTTTTTGCGGCTCCAGACAGATTTGTTTTTTGTATTTTTGGTCCAATATGGCTCTTTCAACATTTTGGGTTGCCGACCCCTGGTCTAACATATCTGCAACTTTCAAACTCCAGGTTGTAAGCCAAGCTATCTGTTAGTAAGTGGCAAAAGACGAAAAAGCAAAGAAAGCAAAAAAAAAATCCAGAAACTGTCAGAAGGTTTTACAAGTAGCGTGGCCTGCAGTTCAGGTGAAAAACAGGAGCTGGCCAAAAGGTCAGGAGGTGAGCAGAAGTAGAAAACAGAAACTAATAAGCTATGACAGACTGGAGACAATTTGGATTTAGAGAGTTATGAAATACACATTCGCTGTAATAAACCCAGCAAGCACTTCATGACTTAATAATGATTGGCCGAAAAAAAGCATGACGAAGTCCTCATGTGAAGTTCACTGTATTTGTTTGTCTTTCAGTTAGTTTTTTCAACCACTCCTCCTTGACTCTGTCTGTTTATCTTGTCTGTGTATTTCTTTGCCCATCCATCCCATCATCCACCCATCCATCTATCTACTGTATATTTATGTCGTCTATACATCGTCTGTCCATCCATCAATCTACTTTGTGTGTCTATCCAACAACCATCCATCCGTCATGTGTGCATCTATGTCTATGAATGTTCTCATTCATCCAGGTCATTGTCATCTCAGGGCATTCAGTCGATCGCAACTGGACTGTTTGGTTTGTCTTAGAAGACGTTTCGCCTCTCAACCCAGTAGGCTTCATCAATTCATGCTCATAGACTTAGATTGGTCAGATTTAGTCTAGTCTAGCTTCATCAGACTAGATCTGACCAATCTAAGTCTATGAATGGGGAACTATCAATCAAATGTGTTTGTCTTTATCTATATGTCTATCTGTTATTATCCATTCATCTAAAGCAGGGGTGTCAAAGTCAAATGGACGGAGGGCCAAATAAAAAATTTAGCTACAAGCCGAGGGCCGGAATGTTCGAATGTTCATTGAAAAATTTTTAAATGACGCATATAGTCTAGTGAACCTAATTGAACCTACTGAAAACCTAACAAATATATTCCAATATGATCAGATAAATAAAGCAATATTTTCTTATGGCTCTGTCAGTAATCTTTAATTTTCAACAGACACAAAAGACAAATTTCCTTTATATGAAAATCCCCATAACATGAACATTAAATGAAAGAAACCGGTATTCAAGGCACCATCAGTAGCCTATATTTTCTATTTTAGCAAAAGTGGGCTAAATTTACTTCAAAGAAAAAAACAATAATAGCAATTTTCTATCATCCACTCAACTGAAATATTTTTAAAATATAATTAAATTGAAATACAATAAAATAAAGTGCAAAAATCTATAAATCAAAAACAACACTTTGTTTAAGGAGAAGTAACATGCAGTGAAAACAAATATTAAACTTTAACTTTTAAACTTGAATTGAGTAAAAACTCTAAATATGTGATTGCACAGTAATGTTCACATTAAACCCCCCTCCTCCCTCCGTGGGAGGGAGGCGAGTTGGGTGCCCGAAACCCCCCGCTGGTTTCGGCCCGCCCCTTGGCGCGCGTGGCACGGCGGGCTCCGCGACCCGACGGCTGGCCCTCGTGGCTTGACGGCGGGCGCGTCCCGACGGGCCGCGCGTAGGGGTCAAACGCAGAAGTCTCAGGGCCTCGTGGTGAGGGGGTGGCCTGCGGGTTTCGGCCCGCTTGACCCCCCCGCTCCGCTTGGCGCGCGCGGCACATGACGGGTTCCGCCACCGACGCTCGGGCTGCAGCCCGACGGTGGTGCGGGCCCGGCGGTGACGCGCGGTTTGGGGAAACAAAGCAGAAGTCTCAGGGCCTCGGGGCCGGGTTTCGGCCCGCCCCCTTGGCGCGCGTGGCACGGCGGGCTCCGCGACTGACGGCCGGGCTGCAGCCCTTCGGCCGGCAGGCGCGTCCCGGCGGGCCGCTCGCCCCCTTTCGGAACCTTGGACCGGCATCCGCTTGGTGCGTGTAAAAGATCTGCGGTCTAAAAAAAAAAAAAAAAAAAAAAAAAAAAGATCTGCGGTCTGCGGGCCGGTTCTAATAATAAATCAAGATCATCCCAAGGGCCGTAAAAAACCTTCTCGCGGGCCGGATATGGCCCGCGGGCCTTGACTCTGACATATGTGATCTAAAGCATCTGTCTTGCCATCCATCATCCTTCTATTCATTTGTTCATTCATTCCTCCATCCACCGTGTCTGTCTGAACATCCATCCAGCAATACTATGTCTGTCTTTTGATCAATCTCGCTATGGTTTATCTGTCCATCCGTCCCTGTGTTCATCTACCCATTTAGGTATTACTGTAAATTATTATTTTTAAAGTACCACACACTTAAAGGGTCACACAATAGAGCTCTGACTTGAGGGTGTGAAGTGTTTGCGAGTGGCAATTCTCATCAAGATCAGCCAGCAGAGGAGACTTTAGCATGGAAACCAGAGCCAAATGGTACAAGGACAACTCAACCCCCTTTGGAAAAGTATTTTAGTCCTTGGAGAGAAGGAGAGGACAGACATTTTGGGGGTGGCAGGATGTCTCCCTTTCCCTCTTTTGTCCCCATGAAGTAATTGTATTTCTTTGCTTCAATCAATCAAACTGTAAAATAAATCTAAGATGATGATCCTGAAAGTTTACTACAAGCTTTGTTTGAGATTAAACTAAACACACTGAGGAGAAAAAGTTTGCCCCCCTTCATACCAAAAGGTAAAGAACGGCAACTAACTTACTAAATTCATTTACGTACGACAACTAATGAATGGACCAAGGGACACAATAGCTAACTAGCTACTACCAAAAGATAAAGTACCACAACTAACTAACTAAAAAATGCACATACCGCAAAAAAGGAATGGCCCAAGAGACAAACCAGCTAACCAGTTAGTAGCAAAAGGTAAATTACCACAACTAACTAACTAGAAGATGCACATACCGCAAATAAGGAATGGCCCAAGGGAAAAACCAGCTAACTAGTTAATACCGAAAGGTAAATTACCAAAACTGACTAAGTAAAAAATTAAGGTACCATAACTAATGAACAAACCAAGGGACAAACGTTCTAAAGAAAATTACCACAATAAACCAACTTTAAAAAACAAGGTACTGCAACTAACTCACTATGGTTTATCTGTCCATCCGTCCCTCCGTTTCTCTACCCATTATCTGCTGTTCATGCATCATCCATCTATCTTACTGTATATCTATCTGTCCATCTGCCTGTCTATCAAAGTATCATTCGGTGGGGTCTGTTTTGCAATCTGAGTGAACTTGACTAAATGGCAAAGTGTCTTTTCGCTCACCAGATATCAAGTCTTTAAAAGATGCTTCACTGTATACGGTGCAGAACATAATTGAACCAAGTATTTTGTAGTAGGTTAGTCCCTCCCAAAGACCAAGGACACTTTAGCCGCGTTGACATTAACGGGATATTGATTTGGATCCTTACCCGATAGAATAATGATCTTGTCTTTGCTTGATGTGCGTCCACTGATAAAAGTGTCTCTCTGAGCTCAGTGCCAGAAACCGCCTTAAGGCCGCGGGAGTGGAGGGACACGAGGGGCATCGCACGAGGAGGTCAGAGGCACGGTACCCCAAGTCCTCCCCAGCCAGATGGAGGCTGTCTGCCGGAGAGACGGTCTGTCGCTTTGCGTCACAGCCTTAAATCTACACACTCATCAGGATTTCCATGTCCAAATGTGATATCAACCCTCACACCCCTCCCACCCCCCACAGACAGATGGAGACACTCAGTCATTTTTTTTTCAGATCCTCCCAGGCGTAGCCGTTCATCCCGCCCCAGGGAACATATGTGCCACTTCTCCAAGGAAGTGCAATATCTTGTTTACGTGCCAACTTTGACATCCCAAATATTTCTTGTAGGGACGCTTTTTTAACCAAGCATGAAAGCACAAAGTATTTTAGATGGACAATGTGGGTGTAAGAAGTACTCAACTCAAGACCACTTCTACTTCACCCTCCAGACTTGGCAAAAACTAATCATTGTGCAGAATCATTTATGATGATTCACGTTGACAAAGGTTAGTCAGTTAGTCAGTTTTTTGGTTAGTTTGGTTGGTTGCACATTCGTCTCTTCATTGGTTGGTTCATTCGTTATGTTACTTTACTTTGGGTTTGTTCAATAGCAAATTAGTTTGTAGATATTCTTTAAATGATGTTAGTTAGTTTGTTTGTTAGATTGTTAGATAGTTGGTTTAGTTGTTTACTTAATCAGTTGTCTTGTTAGTTATGTAGTTATGGTACTTTATCTTTCAGTATTAGTAAAGTAGTATGTTCTCAACCCTTTGTTGGTTTGTTAGTAGGGTACCTTGACTTAGTTAGTCAGTCAGTCTGTATGTCTGTCAGTTAGTTAGTTAGTTAGTTAGTTAGTTAGTTAGTTAGTTAGTTAGTTAGTTAGTTAGTTAGTTAGGGAAATTAACATTTTAGTATCAGTTAGCAAGTTTGTCTCTTTGTCCGTTCGTTAGTTGTGTCATTTTCGTCCGTCCGTCCGTTCGTTCGTTCATTTAGTTAGTTATGTAATTAGTTGGATAGTATTAGTAAAGTAGTATGTTCTCAACCCTTTGTTGGTTTGTTAGTAGGGTACCTTGACTTAGTTAGTCAGTCAGTCTGTATGTCTGTCAGTTAGTTAGTTAGTTAGTTAGTTAGTTAGTTAGTTAGTTAGTTAGTTAGTTAGTTAGTTAGTTAGGGAACTTAACGTCCGTCCGTCCGTTCGTTCGTTTAGTTAGTTATGTAATTAGTTGGCTAGATAGTTATGTAATTAGTTGGCTAGATAGTTATGTAGTTTTGGTACTTTATATATTAGTATTAGTTAGCTAGTTTGTTTTTAAACCCTTTTTTAGTATATTAGTTGTGGTACCTTCATTTAGTTAGTTAGTCAGTCAGTCCGCTGTTTAGATGGTTAGTTAACTAGTTGGCTAATTAGTTATGTATTTATAATATTTTACTCTTAAGTATTAGTTAGCAAGTTTGTCTTTAACCTTGTGTACGTTCGTTAGTTGTGGTACCTTAGTTTGGTTAGTCAGTCAGTCTGTCAGTCAGTTGGTTAATAATTTGGTTAGTTAGTCAGATAGTTATGGTACTTTACCTTTTAGTTTAGTCAGCTATTTTGCCCATTTGTTCATTGTGATACCTTAATTTAGTCAGTCGGTCAGTCAGTTAGTTAGCTAGTAAGTTAGTTAGTTGTGGCACATTAGTTTTTGGTGTAAAGTTTGGTTACTTCATAACCCCGTCAGCTTGAGTAGAGTTCTGTTTCGAACTGTTTTTTTTGCCAAGAATTATATGTGTTAATCCACATTAGCTGCGGTCCTTTGACTGAGTGCATTTCTATAGCTACCACAGCCAAGCACAAAATAGTTTGTTTGCTAGTTAGTTCTCATGATTTTATATTTGGCCAAAGCCTGTTTTAAACTGTTTTTTGAAAACAACGTTTTTCCTACTTTCCAATTATTGACTTAAATGCTGGTCGAGTTTTTGCCAAAGTAGGTATAGTGGCTTATTCACTCTAAAAAATTATTTTATACCCAGCTGCTAGGTAACTTTTGGACCAAATCAATGCTGGGTAAATTTAACCCAGCAAGATGGGTTTCTTATTTAACTCAGAAAGATGGGTTATGCATTCAACCTAAATGCTGGGTTATTTTAACTGCAATGCTGAGTTGATTCTACCACATAAATTGGCTATATATTTAACCTAAATGTTGGGTCATTGTTAACGCAATGGTGGATTAATTCTACCAAATGAATTGGTTAATTTTAATGTTTTTTGTAGTCCAAATTCAAATTCAAAGTCAAGATGATTCTTGACGTCTACAGGCAGAGGTGACTATTGCAACTTCCAGTTTCATTTTCAAACTATCGGTCCTAGGACCGATAGTTTGTCTTTATTTGTGGACCAGACCCAATACACTGAAAGATGGATAGTATTAGAAAATTTGTTTTTTGAACAATCACAAGACAATGTTATGAGTGATTTTGAAGTGCTTTCATAAATAGTCACAATTGTAGGTGAAGTCCATTTAACATTGTATGCATTAACACAGATAACTATTTAATTGCTTCAAGACTATGATTAAGTGAGGGACTCATCCAAGGACTTAGCTATTCCACACACCATCCTCACTCATAGTTTCATCTTTTCGTTCTTCTTAAAGGTGTATTTATCATTGTTTCTCCCTAAAACTGAGTTTGATTGCAATTAAAAGTTCCAAACAGGCAAATAATATATATTTGTAGCAGCGAACTAACAATAACTTATTCCCTAAATTAATCAAAAACACAAAGTGTTGCTGCAATGCACTCTGGGAATAAGACTCACCCCAGCTCGACCCCTACAGTCGGACGTCGGTATTGCAACTTGTAGTTTTTGTAGCTGCCTACCATCTTTTTTGTAATCCAGATGTTGTCATGATTTTGCGACCTCTACAGGCAGAAGTCGGATGCCTGCAATACCGACGGGTCCTCGACACCCTGAAACTGTCCGCTGTCACCCCCATCCTCAAAAAAACTGGACTCAACCCTGACACCACCAGCAACTTCCGGCCCATCTCCAACCTTCCCTTCCTGTCCAAAATACTGGAACGTGCCGTCGCCACTCAGCTCAAAACTCACCTCACTTCCGATGATCTGTTCCAACCATTTCAAGTCACAGCACAGAAACAGCCCTTCTGAAAGTCACCAATGACCTCCTCCTCTCCTCAGACTCCGGCCACCTCAGTATTCTCCTCCTTCTTGACCTCACAGCAGCTTTTGACACCATCAGCCACACCATCCTCCTCTCCCGCCTGGAATCGTCCCTCAACATCACCGGCTCCGCCCTCTCCTGGTTAAGGTCATATCTCACTAACAGACAACAATACATCAGTATAAACAACTGCACCTCCTCCACTGCCCCTCTGTCACAAGGTATCCCCCAGGGTTCGGTGCTTGGTCCACTTCTCTTCATCGTGTACACTACCGTTCAAAAGTTTGGGGTCACATTGAAATATCCTTATTTTTGAAGGAAAAGCACTGTACTTTTCAATGAAGATAACTTTAAACTAGTCTTAACTTTAAATAAATACACTCTATACATTGCTAATGTGGTAAATGACTATTCTAGCTGCAAATGTCTGGTTTTTGGTGCAAAATCTACATAGGTGTATAGAGGCCCATTTCCAGCAACTATCACTCCAGTGTTCTAATGGTACAATGTGTTTGCTCATTGGCTCAGAAGGCTAATTGATGATTAGAAAACCCTTGTGCAATCATGTTCACACATCTGAAAACAGTTTAGCTCGTTACAGAAGCTCCAAAACTGACCTTCCTTTGAGCAGATTGAGTTTCTGGAGCATCACATTTGTGGGGTCAATTAAACGCTCAAAATGGCCAGAAAAAGAGAACTTTCATCTGAAACTCGACAGTCTATTCTTGTTCTTAGAAATGAAGGCTATTCCACAAAATTGTTTGGGTGACCCCAAACTTTTGAACGGTAGTGTACATGCTCCCCCTCGGTAACATCATCCGCCCCCATCACCTCCAATTCCACTGCTACGCAGACAACGTCCAGCTATACATCTCCACAAAATCCATCTCCTCCGTAACTCTCTCCACCCTGACCGACTCCCTCACTGAAATCAAATCATGGATGCACTCCAACTTCCTCCAACTCAACTGCGACAAATCTGACATGCTCATCATCGGCCCCAAATCCCTCACCAAAACTGCTCACAACTTCCACCTCTCTGTCGACAACTCCGCTCTGTCCCCATCCACTCACATCCGCAACCTTGGAGTCATTCTGGACAATAACCTCTCTTTTGAACACCACGTCAACCACATTACAAGGACTGCTTTCTTCCACCTCAAAAATACTGCCCGTCTCTGTCCATCCCTCTCCTTCTCTGCCTCCACTGGCTCCTCGTTCCTCACCGGATCCACTTTAAAATCCTCCTCCTCACCCACAAAGCCCTCCACAACCAGGCCCCCTGCTACCTCACCAACCTGCTTCACCGCCATTCCCCTTCACGGAGCCTCCGCTCCTCCAACGCCATACTTCCTCTCCCCACCACTCAGAACCAAGCTCCGGACCAGGGGTGATAGAGCCTTCTCCATCGCTGCTCCCACCCTCTGGAACTCTCTTCCCAAACCCATCCGTGACTGCTCAGACCTTCCTACCTTCAAAAGCCTTCTCAAAACACACCTCTTCAGATCTGCTTCTAACCTGTGATTAGTGTTCTGTGTGATGTCCCGTCTTTTAATGTCCAGTGTTATTATGTATTTTACTATGTACTGCTTTTATATTTCCTGTATTACGTATTATTACTTTGAACTGTTTTATATTTTACATTTTTATCCTGTAAAGCATCTTCGAGTACCCTGCAAAGCGCTATACAAAATAAAATGTATTATTATTATTATTATTATGATGCATGGACTATACCTAAGATGGCGTTTGTCTTGAGAGAACTACAAAACAAAAGGGCGGCCGAATATGACGTGCACCTACTTTCGGCCCACTTTGTGTGACGCTACCTACAAACCCTGTTTCCATAAGAGTTGGGAAATTGTGTTAGATGTAAATATAAACGGAATACAATGATTTGCAAATCCTTTTCAACCCATATTCAGTTGAATGCACTACAAAGACAAGATATTTGATGTTCGAACTCATAAACTTTATTATTTTTTTGCAAATAATAATTAACTCGAATTTCATGGCTGCAACACGTGCCAAAGTAGTTGGCACAGGGGCATGTTCACCACTGTGTTACATGGCCTTTCCTTTTAACAACACTCAGTAAACGTTTGGGAACTGAGGAGACACATTTTTTAAGCTTCTCAGGTGGAATTCTTTCCCATTCTTGCTTGATGTACAGCTTAAGTTGTTCAACAGTCCGGGGGTCTCCGTTGTGGTATTTTAGGCTTCATAATGCGCCACACATTTTCAATGGGAGACAGGTCTGGACTACAGGCAGGCCAGTCTAGTACCCGCACTCTTTTACTATGAAGCCACGTTGATGTAACACGTGGCTTGGCATTGTCTTGCTGAAATAAGCAGGGGCGTCCATGGTAACGTTGCTTGGATGGCAACATATGTTGCTCCAAAAGCTGTATGTACCTTTCAGCATTAATGGCGCCTTCACAGATGTGTAAATTACCCATGTCTTGGGCACTAATACACACCCATACCATCACAGATGCTGGCTTTTCAACTTTGCGCCTATAACAATCCGGATGGTTCTTTTCCTCTTTGGTCCGGAGGACACCACGTCCACAGTTTCCAAAAACAATTTGAAATGTGGACTCGTCAGACCACAGAACACTTTTCCACTTTGTATCAGTCCATATTAGATGAGCTCAGGCCCAGCGAAGCCGACAGCGTTTCTGGGTGTTGTTGATAAACGGTTTTTGCCTTGCATAGGAGAGTTTTAACTTTTTTGATTGATTGATTGAGACTTTTATTAGTAGGTTGCACAGTGAAGTACATATTCCGTACAATTGACCACTAAATGGTAACACCCGAATAAGTTTTTCAACTTGTTTAAGTCGGGGTCCACTTAAATTGATTCATGATACAGATATATACCATCATATATACTATCATCATAATACAGTCATCACACAAGATAATCACATTGAATTATTTACATTATTTACAATCAGGGGTGTAGCGACCAACTGTAGTTACTGACAGTGGGTTTCTGCAGTGTTCCTGAGCCCATGTTGTGATATCCTTTACACACTGATGTCGCTTGTTGATGCAGTACAGCCTGAGGGATCGAAGGTCACGGGCTTAGCTGCTTACGTGCAGTGATTTCTCCAGATTCTCTGAACCCTTTGATGGTATTACAGACCGTAGATGGAGAAATCCCTAAATTCCTTGCAATAGCTGGTTGAGAAAGGTTTTTCTTAAACTGTTCAACAATTTGCTCACGCATTTGTTGACAAAGTGGTAACCCTCGCCCCATCCTTGTTTGTGAATGACTGAGCATTTCATGGAATCTACTTTTATACCCAATCATGGCACCCACCTGTTCCCAATTTGCCTGTTCACCTGTGGGATGTTCCAAATAAGTGTTTGATGAGCATTCCTCAACTTTATCAGTATTTATTGCCACCTTTCCCAACTTCTTTGTCACGTGTTGCTGGCATCAAATTCTAAAGTTAATGATGGTTTGCAAAAAAAAAAATGTTTATCAGTTTGAACATCAAATATGTTGTCTTTGCAGCATATTCAACTGAATATGGGTTGAAAATGATTTGCAAATCATTGTATTCCGTTTATATTTACATCTAACACAATTTCCCAACTCATATGGAAACGGGGTTTGTAAAATTGTAAAACTGATGTAGGGATAACTAGCGTTATACAGACACTGATATTTCTTGCTCATATGTGACAGGCTACAAGGTAATTTATAAAGTACATACAAACCTTTTCTTTTACTTAATCCTCCCAAAGCACTAGGCTGACCGCTTGACGCCATCTCAGGAGGTAGAGACCTGGGGCCGTACTTATCAAACTTCTTAGAATTACTCCTAAGAAGTCTGCTAAGAGTTGACTTAAGAGTAAATAAATTCTTCGCTGAAAGCTGCACTTAAAAGTTAGTTATCAAGCGTCTTACTCACACTTTCAGCGAAGTGTAGGACTGAATCTTAAGTGTCACACTCAGAGCTGAATTACGACATTACTATGTGCCGTAAACGGAATTTTAGGTGACGTCATTTGTGTGTCCATAGAAATGACCAATCACGGAAGGGAATCCGTTGTCTAAGAATAAAGAAATATCTTGGAAATATTTAAGTGGACAATGGGAGTGTATATTTTGACAATAAACTACAAAATAATACAAAACAAACTAGTCCCCGCCGGCACTCACGCTACCGCTCCCTCTCTTCTATCGCCCACACACTCACTGACGTCACTCACCTCACGGCCACACACATACGCTACTGTCATAACATTTTCTTTCCAATTCATTAATTAGGCAACTAATTTGAAACTGGTGTGGGTGGCTCTATATATACTAGCCCAGTGCAGACACATGCAGAAATCAACAAGGAATCGAAAAGTATTAAATCTGTGACAAAAATAATATCCGCTCTGTCTAAACGATACCGTTTGATCAGCTGCTCGTCATCAAAAAAAAAAAAAAACATTGTTCCGTTCCCTGAACGTTGGCGCACGTCTCTCTCGCCTCAGTGCCATCCCCTGCTGGCAACTCCTAACCACTTAAGACACCTCTGAAGGTCTCTTAAATATCGTGGAGAGTAGGAGTGATTCTTAGACGTAAGAACGTTGATAAAAAGCTTTTATTCTTAAGTTTGAGAGTAGGACTAAATTTCGCAAATTCTCAGGACTTAAGTGTAAAATGGCACTCTAAGAAGCTTGATAAGTACGGCCCCTGTAACCCAACCAGCTGGGTTACTGTTTGGGTCACAAAAACCACCCAACTCCAAAATAACCCATAAATATGACCCAACAGGCTCAACCCAGCATTTGGGGAGGAAAAATAACTCAGTATTTTTTTGTGTGTAGATGCTACAATCAGCAAAAGTAAAGTGCTGAATAGGCCATTGTGAAGACTCATTAGCCGTCTAATGTGAATAAAGAAAATA
Organism: Entelurus aequoreus; assembly: GCF_033978785.1. Classification (NCBI taxonomy): domain Eukaryota; kingdom Metazoa; phylum Chordata; class Actinopteri; order Syngnathiformes; family Syngnathidae; genus Entelurus; species Entelurus aequoreus. The sequence goes on from NC_084740.1 coordinate 64,726,890, forward strand.
CTATTTATTATTAGGCATCAAAACTGTTCGTGTAGGCTTGTGGGAACAAAAATTTAAAAAAAATAAAAGAGCCCAAAGACTTCAATGACGCTAACCAGAGTTCATTTACGCATTGGGCATCACTGATTAACGACAAGGCTCCGCTGTTACACGCTATTTATCGTCCACGCGCGCACAAGCGCAGATAGTGTACATGATGGAGATGGAGAGGGAGAATGGGAGCAATTTGGATCCTCATTAAATTTTCAATAGTCCTGATGGTCCTGGGAAAACTGTAGCGATGGTTCCAAAGCAACCTTCATTTTATGCTACAGTAACCGCAAATTAGTTTCACAAAAACTCTTTTAATCACACACGCTGCAGACTTCATTTGCCGTGTGCTCATTTTCCACGCTTCTTATTAGATGACCATCAGTCATGGAGTGCAACAACTCGACTGGGCACGCTGCTCAGAAAAGTGTCAATATTAAATATAAGGAACATCTTATCATATTTATTTTTACATGAATCACATTTAGCTATTCTTAAAAATTACAAATACCGTATTTTACGGACCATAGGGCGCACTGCCGATGAGTCAGGTCTATTTTCATACAAAAGGCTTACCGGATTATAAGGCGCATTAAAGGGGTCATATAAAGTTGTACTAAAACATTTTTATCGATTTTTGAGCGCTGTGTGTAATGATCTATATTTTTAATGGAACATATAACATTTTTGTGTTGTTTACTTCAGTCATATTGCAGTCTACATGTATCTCTTATGTGTGACTGCCATCATATTGCAGTCTATACTTATCTTTTATGTGTGACTGCCATCTACTGGTCACACTTATCATTTCACCATGTACCAAATAAAGTAGCTTTGAGGTCGGTAAGCACAACCAAAATCATTCCGTACATTAGGCGCACTAAATTCAGATAAATGTAACTTATCTGAACAATATCCAGTGTTGTGGTATTTCAATTAACTGGAATCCAGTGTGCCGTGGGGCCCTATTGTAGTGAATCACACCTGAGCCATCATAAATTAATCAAATCTTTATTAGACACGTGAAAGTACACAGGGTGACAAAGAACATTTTACATCAATCAATGTAGGGATCTAGATATCTGGTCAGGACACTCCTCACTCTTTTACCTTCACCTTCATTGTCCATTCGTTTTTGGTGACTTTATATACTCTGGACATAGACGTTGAGCCCGCGACATACATGGCGGACAATAACTGATACAGTCTGCTTTGCCAGTCCAAAAGCATTCGCCGTTTTCAGTAGTCCTCACTCCTTGGCCAGGTAATACAAAGCATGCGCTACCTTTTTTATCACATCCACGGGAGCTTGCATTCTCGTTAACTCTCCTTCGACAAATGGACAACATTTTTCGGTGAGTAGAATCACAGCTTACAGCAGACATTCGAAAGTTCTCTTGCCGTCTGAGAAGTGTTGTATCCCAGATAGCTGCAATCACTTTCTCTTAAGGTATTCATGTGTGATTTCCACAAGCGTCTGTACATGTAGTAGAAGGAGAAACATGGGCATGTCTGGATGACTCGCCTTCATATTTCCAGTGTTAACATCCGAGTTACGAAACCGCTTTATTATGAAGCTGGCTGTGACGCGTTCTTTCTGACGTCACTTCCTGTGTGGGGCGCTGTCTTTCTGGCGTCACTTCCTCTCCGAACTCAGTTTGTAAACGATCAAGGAGTCCATACAAAGCTAAGAGCCGCAGATTCAAGAAATAGACGGCGCACTTACCCGTGTAAAAAATTGCCCGAGAAGGGGTACCTTAAACCAGTGGTCCCCAACCACCGGGCCGCGGTGGTTGGGGAATAATTAAAACAATTTAAAAAAAATTTTTTTTTAATTTAATCAACATAAAAAACACAATATATGGATTATATATCAGTATAGATCAATACAGTCTGCAGGGATACAGTCCGTAAGCACACATGATTGTATTTCTTTATGAAAAAAATTAAATTAAATTAAATTAAACCCCCCACCCGGTCCGTGGGACAGATTTTCAAGCGTTGACCGGTCCGCAGCTACAAAAAGGTTGGGGACCACTGCCTTAAACGATAGTTTAGTGTGGCTGAAACGGGGCTTAGGCTAAATAATGATTTGTTTAAGGCAGTGGTCCCCAACCACCGGTCCGCGGACCTATTGGTACCGGGCCGCACAAAAAATAAAAATAATAAAAATAATTTAAAAAATATATACATGTATATATATACATATATATATATATATTTTTTTTTTAATTAAATCAACATAAAAAACACAATATATGGATTATATATCAATATAGATCAATCTGATAGTCTGCAGGGATACAGTCCGTAAGCACACATGATTGTATTTCTTTATGAAAAAAATAAATAATAATAAAATTAAACCCCACCCACCCCGGTCCGTGGGACAGATTTTCAAGCGTTGACCGGTCCGCAGCTACAAAAAGGTTGGGGACCACTGGTTTAAGGGGTTATCCAGCTTAGTGTAGACATGGCCTTAGAGCAGGGGTCACCAACCTTTTTGAAACCAAGAGCTACTAATTGGGTAGTGATTAATGCGAAGGGCTACCAGTTTGATACACACTTAAATAAATTGCCAGAAATAGCCAGTTTGCTCAATTTACCTTTAACTCTATGTTATTATTAATAATGAATGATATTTACACTTAATTGAACGGTTTAAAAGAGGAGAAAACATGAAAAAAATGACAAATACATTTTGAAACATAGTTTATCTTCAATTTCGACTCTTTAAAATTCAAAATTCAACCGAAAAAAAGAAGCGAAAAACTAGCTAATTCGAATCTTTTTGAAAAAATTTAAAAAATAATTTATGGAACATCATTAGTAATTTTTCCTGATTAAGATTAATTTTAGAATTTTGATGACATGTTTTAAATAGGTTAAAATCCAATCTGCACTTTGTTAGAATATATAACAAATTGGACCAAGCTATATTTCTAACAAAGACAAATCATTATTTCTTCTAGATTTTCCAGAACTAAAATTTTAAAAGAAATTCAAAAGACTTTGAAATAAGATTTAAATTTGATTCTACAGATTTTCTGGATTTGCCAGAATATTTTTTTTGAATTTTAATCATAATAAGTTTGAAGAAATATTTCACAAATATTCTTCGTCGAAAAAACAGAAGCTAAAATGAAAAATTAAATTAAAATGTATTTATTATTCTTTACAATAAAAAAAATACATTTACTTGAACATTAATTTAAATTGTCAGGAAAGAAGAGGAAGGAATATAACAGGTAAAAAGGTATATTTGTTTAAAAATCCTAAAATCATTTCTAAGGTTGTATTTTTACTCTAAAATTGTCTTTCTGAAAGTTATAAGAAGCAAAGTAAAAAAAAATAATGAATTTATTTAAACAAAAGAAGACCAAGTCTTTAAAATATTTTCTTGGATTTTCAAATTCTATTTGAGTTTTGTCTCTCTTAGAATTAAAAATGTCGGGCAAAGCGAGACCAGCTTGTTAGTAAATAAATACAATTTAAAAATTAGAGGCAGCTCACTGGTAAGTGCTGCTATTTGAGCTATTTTTTAGAACAGGACAGCGGGCTACTCATCTGGTCTTTACGGGCTACCTGGTGCCCGCGGGCACCGCGTTGGTGACCCCTGCCTTAGAGGATGTTGGATTTCCCGAATATACAAAATATGATAGGTCTTCAGTTTTCTACAAATGTGGCCCCCAACACAATTAGTTCAAACAGTCCCTGCCTGGCAGCACGGTGGAACAGGGGTTAGTCCTGGGTTCAATCCCGGGCTCGGGATCTTTCTGTGTGGAGTTTGCATGTTCTCCCCGTGACAGCGTGGGTTCCCTCCGGGTACTCCGGCTTCCTCCCACCTCCAAAGACATGCACCTGGGGATAAGTTGATTGGCAACACTAAATTGGCCCTAGTGTGTGAATGTTGTCTGTCTATCTGTGTTGGCCCTGCGATGAGGTGGCGACTTGTCCAGGGTGTACCCCGCCTTCCGCCCGAATGCAGCTGAGATAGGCTCCAGCAACCCGAACGGGACAAGCGGTAGAAAATGGATGAATTGACAATTCCCTGCCTTAGGCCGTTGCTGGAAAATTTTGCAGCATGGCCGGTCGTTTTTTTACAAACCCTGACAACTTCTGCAAGTGAAGTTTCACAGCGGCGATGACTTTTCACTTCTAGAGAAAAGATCACGTTTAAAAATAGTCTCGGTAGAACGTGCCGGGCTGCCAACGCCGCGTGGAGTCATTGAAGGCAGCGCACGGCTGGCTGAATTACAGTGGAGGCTACGTTATTTACCCCATCCTTGAGTCCAAAGTGGCCGTTTGTCAGCATGATCCTGTGCAAGGCCACTTCAATGGCCGCTCTTGAGCGCGCGCCAGTCTTCCCCTTTAATGAATGCCGCTATTTGTCACATTGTCATGCTAATCAGCGCACGTTTGGCAAAGTAAAGCCGCTATTACCGCCACCCCTCCCCTGCCTTTTGAACAATAACCGAAAACACGCCTGTGCATTGACACTGTAATCCCCCTGAAATCAGAGGTTAACTTCCTTATTACCTCTGCGAGGAGCTGACGGTTATCTTGAGCTTTTCACCTCTATTCACATCCTCTTTATCCATTCTGAAAGAAAGTAAATGAAGAGCTGATTGCACAGTGCCGTAGGTGGTGGTGGTGGTGGGGGGGGGAGTCATTCAATGGCAGACCACCTGCCATGGAAATTGCCTTTAATCGTCTTCGGTCATTGTACCAGCGAAAATGGTAATTGGCTCACGCCGGCAATCAGCCAGGGTCATCGACTGAATGTTATCAGAATTTTTTAAAAAGACAGAATTATGAGTGCCTGCTTTTCTTTTTCTTTTTTTCCCCATAATTCCAAATACGCTGGTCGGTATTTTGAGTTGAATTGGGTTGCCTTTTGTACCTCGTGCACGTCTCCAAGGCGGTAAAAAAAACATAAGTTGTAACTAGGGTTCTCCCGTACCAATAAAAAAAAGAAATGTTGATACTTACCAAAATAAAGTGGACCATAAAATTTGTTTGGCAATAAATAAAATAGTGAACATTTTAGGCAACTTGTCTTTAGTAGTAAGTAAGCAAACAAAGGCTCCTTATATGGCTGCTGACATACGTATTATATTATATTCCCCACGTCGTGTCATTGCTGGTTTACGAGCAGAGGAGCATGTTTGGCAGCGCACAATCACAGAGTACTTACAAACAGACACAGTGTGTAGACAGGAAAGGGAGAACGGACGCTTAAAAACTAACGATAAGGGTGAAGTTATAACACTGAAACACCCTCAGGAAGAGGTGCTTTAAGACATGGCTAGCGAGCTAGCAAGCTAGCGGCTAAAGTCCAGCCGCTGTCTGCAGTGTTTTAGCTACTTCTAAATCACAAATCCTCGCCTCCATGGCGACAAATAAAGTAAGTTTCTTACAAGTATCACCCGTGCAGGATGAGGAATAGCTAAACATGCTTCACTACACACCGTAGCTCACCGGCATCAAAATGTAAACAGACGCCGTTGGTGGATCTACACCTGACATCCACTGTAATGATACCAAGTACAAGAGCGTATCTAGTCGATACTACTATCATTACGTCAATATTTTTTGGCATCACAACATCTTCCTTCGTTTTTTTTAAAATATATATTATGTTTATAAACTCAGGAAATATGTCCCTGGACACATGAGGACTTGATGATCCTGTAACGACTTGGTATCGGATTGATGCCCAAATTTGTGGTATCATCCAAAACTAATGTAAAGCATCCAAACAACAGAAGAATAAGTGATTATTACATTTTAACAGAAGTGTAGATAAAACATGTTAAAAGAGAAAGTAAGCAGATATTACCAGTAAATGAACAAGTAGATGAATAATTCATTTTCTACCACTTGTCCTTGATAATGTTGACAAAATAATAGAATGATAAATGACACAATATGTTACTGCATACGTCAGCAGCTAAATTAGGAGTCTTTGTTTGTTTACGTACTACTAGAAGACAAGTTGTGTAGTACGTTCACTATTTTATTTAAGGACAAACTTGCAATAAGAAACTTATGTTTAATGTACCCTAAGATTTTTTGTTAAAATAAAGCCAATAATGCAATTTTTTGTTGTCCCATTTATTTAGAAAACTATTGAAAAGTACCGAAAAGTATCGGAAAAATGTTTGTACCGATACCGGGACAACACTATAACATACTGTGTCATTTTCCATTATTTCGTCAAAATTATGAAGGACAAGCGGTGGAAAATGGATTATAAATCTACACTGTAAAAAAAAATCTGCATAATTTACGGTAAAATACAGACAGCTGGTGTTGCCTGGAATCCCCCGTAAAAAATAAATTCACAATGTAGAGGACATTACGGTATATTGATGTTGAATCTGTTATTTTAAAGCTGACAACTGTATTTGCTTACGGTAAATTACTATTTACAAAAACGGATATATTGTTAACCTGTTTACAAACAAAACCTACAGAATTTACGGTAAAATACTGGCAGCTGTGGTTGACAGGAAATCACCGTAAAACAAATTTTAGTGTTGCCAATCAGCCTATCCCCAGCAGACTGTGCTGCCTTTTCACCAATACTACACTAGTATCTGCAAAATGCCTGTGTTTCCGAGACATGAGGATTTTAACTTGAAAGTATTTGTATAACCTTTCACTGGACAACTCACAACATAGAGATGACCACTCAATGTCTCAAACCACTTTCCACAAAAATACAATAAAACATATTGTTAGCCAAAAGTTAACCAGGCTAATGCTTTAACACACACCCTTAAAACAATTAAGGTATGCTGTAAATTGAAATGTACAAACAGCCAAATATTTCATTTTGTACAATACCGGTACATTGATTTTGCACATTAGCATCTATCCATTACAGCAGACTTGGGCATTCTGCGGCCCGCGGGCCACATCCGGCCCTTTGTGCGTCCCGCGTGAGGCCAATCATAAATTACAAAATCAATTTAAAAAAGTATCTATGTCGAGTGTGCAATACAACGGTGCTGCTTTTGTTTTGAAAAGCGTTATTTGTATTACTTCCGTGTGGACGTATGCGCGTGCGTGCGTGATTGTGAGTGAATGTGAACAGCTGCAATCACAAATGACAAAATAAAGTTGAAAAAACATCTATGTCGTGCGCGCAATACAACTGTGCTGCTTTTATTTTGAAAAGTGTTATTTATGGGCGTATGTCCGTGTGTAACCTGTGAGTGAAGGTGCACAGCGACAAGTGATGCACGGTTTACACCCGAGACGCTAAAAAGAGAAAAGTTGATGACGAATGGCGTGTTTTCAACAAGACATGGACTGCCAAGCAACGTTCCCTCTAAGGTGCGCGCCTACGCAATTGCGCACTGCTCAAGCGTCCTCTGCGCACAGCAAATATATGCCGCGCACCAAATCAAATCCCATCTGAATTCTAAACAAAATGAACACATTTATTCTGTGTAATTTTGCAATGCAACTCTGAGTGACAGTGACAACAAGCGGCCCTAACGGTGTTCGTCAACACCGTCCAATTATTGTAACGTCTATCAAGATGCTTCGAGGCCAGGAACCACTTTATTAAGCAAAACTGTTTAGATTTGGCCATAACCACACCAAAAACATGAGTAAAACACTTCTATCTCGAAAAACTAGTAATTTTCTGCCGTACAAACCAGGCCAAAACCAACTTGTCATCTGTCACCAACACGCATAGCACTAAACCACTGATGCGTTTATGGCCACACAAAAAGTCGGACAACTCAAACACCACACAAAGTTACACTATGACTCCTCAGTCATACGTGTGCTTATTTTACTGTCATTTATTATTAATGTTAATTTATTTATATTAATCATGGAATGCTGTTACTAGAGAAAGTTACAGGAATGCACACTTCATCCTATGCTTACATTTCATTGTGCAACATGAGGATGTTTAAGGGGAACTAAATGTGATCTCTGAAAGGGGTACAAATGATTTCCAAAGCAGTGCTTTTGGTATAAAGTTAAGTTAGGTTAAATGAAAGTATTATTATTATTATTATTATTATTATTATTATTATTATTATTAAACATAATATTGAGCAAAATTATTTGAAATATTGTCGATGTGGCCCTCCAGCAGTGCTCGGGTTGCTCATGCGGCCCCCGGTAAAAATTAATTGCCCACCCCTGCATTACAGCATGGGGTCAATTTCCACATTACCATCTTCACATAATGTATCCACATAAGAAATGCTAACACTAACTAGTAGGCTAATGTTAGCATTGCCATTTCTCTGGGCGTAAAAAAGGGTCAACATAACACTTATTGCTCGAAGAATTGATGGTCAATAAGTCGGCAAATGATTTTAATGTATTTTTTTAAAACACTAATGCTTATTTTTGTCGCATCATTCAGGTGCATCAAGACGTGACCGCATTACTTTTGAAGAGAGACAAATGACAATGTGTCGGTAAAATCACAGCGATATGCCTTTAAATTGTATCTTCATTGCATTTTTTTGTTTTGTCTTTTTCCACTTTGAACACAATACGCGGGCACAGGGGGGGGGGGGGGCGGGGGAGCAAAAAAAAAAAAAAGAGTAGAAATTACATTTTCAGGCCCGCCAGCTAAACAGTCTCAACAGGCCCCCGACGCATTCCTCAAAACCTTCAAGCGGAGAATTTAAATGTCAGATAGAGAAGGCAGTATTTGAAGTTTAATATGCCACACTGTCAGCACACTTTTTTAAGAGTAAAAGTGGGGGGGGGAAAGTATCATTTAATGCCTCAGAAGCTTCTCAAAAGAGGCAAATTCAAGAAGGTCAAACATTTCCTTGGCCAGAAAGAGTTGGATTTGAGAAGTATTTCCAAGCCACAAACAACGTTTTTTTTGGTGTGCCTTATAAAAACTAAATGTCTAAAGATGTATACATTGACAACACTTTAGCCCAGGGGTGCTCATTACGTCGATCGCGAGCTACCGGTCGATCACGGAGGGTGTGTCAGTCGATCGCCAGCCGGGCATTAAAAAAATAGTCCTAAAAATGAGCGATCATAAATCTTCCCTATGACGTCACTTTCGTCACTTGATTGACCTTCACGGCACCCGAGGGTCTTCTGAGATGACGCTGGCTGCTGCCAGCTCATTATTAAGAAAAAAATACAGACAGGAAGGCGAGAAACACTTTTTATTTCAACAGACTCTGGCGCCGTACCTGTCGTCAAAACTCCAAAGACCGACTGCACAGTTGCACAATAAAAGCGCTGCTTCATCCTGCCTGCGCTAACAAAATAAGAGTCTCAGAAAGCTGGCATGCACAAGCTAGCTAGCAAGCTACGGAGTTTGCCGCCAATGTCATTCTTGTAAAGTGTGTACAAAGGAGTACGGAAGCTGGACAAATAAGATGCCAAAAACCAACCACTTTCATGTGGTATTGGACAGAAAGGAGGACTTTTTTTCTCATCCCTTTGAAAATGCGGACGTTATCAGCACCACTGTCTGATTCCTATCAATGCAAGTCATCAGAATCAGGTAATACACCAACTTATATTCTTGTTTTCATGAAAGAAAGGAATCTATATGTGTTAAACATGCTTGCATTATCTTTAAACACCTTTAACTTGTAAACAATATTAACTATATGTGTTAAACATGCTTGTATTATCTTTAAACACCTTTAACTTGTTAACAATATTAACTATATGTGTTAAACATGCTTGCATTATCTTTAAACACCTTTAACTTGTTAACAATATTAACTATATGTGTTAAACATGCTTGTATTATCTTTAAACACCTTTAACTTGTTAACAATATTAATTATATGGGTTAAACATGCTTGTATTATCTTTAAACACCTTTAACTTGTTAACAATATTAACTATATGTATTAAACATGCTTGTATTATCTTTAAACACCTTTAACTTGTTAACAATATTAACTATATGTGTTAAACATGCTTGCATTATATTTAAACATCTTTAACTTGTTAACAATATTAACTATATGTATTAAACATTCTTGTATTATCATCACCTTTAATTTATTAACAATATTAACTATATGTGTTAAACATGCTTGCATTATCATTAAACACCTTTAACTTGTTAACAAAAACATATATTTCATAAATAAGTAAATATAAATTATACATATGAATGAGGTAGATCCCCGCGACTTGATCAGTTGAAAAGTAGCTCGCCTGCAGAAAAAGTGTGAGCACCCCTGCTTTAGCCTCTTTCCAGCAACTTTGTGATACATTTTCACTCCCCAATCAAAACTTTTTTAGATATCTACAGATCCGCAGTTTTGTCCGTAATACTATCCCTGGGTTTCCAGATTTAACAACTGGCAGTTTTAGCTGTGTTTCTGACGCTACTTTCAACTTCAAAGGATCAATTACACGCATTTATTAAAAAAAAATTATTTTACGTCCTGAGTGCCTAAATTTTCCACCTTTAGCAGCTATTACAGCTTCAACTCTTCTGGGAAGGCTGTCCACAAGGTTGCGGAGTGTGTTTATAGGAATTTTCCACCATTCTTCCAAAAGCGCATTGCAGGCCAGTTGAGATCATCCACACCAGACTCTGTCATCCATGTCTTTATGGACGTTGCACAGTCATGTTGGAAGAGGAAGGGGCCCGCTCCAAACTGTTCCCACAAGGTTGGGAGCATGGAATTGTCCAAAATGTTTTGGTATCCTGGAGCATTCAAAGTTCCTTTCACTGGAACTAAGGGGCCAAGCCCAACTCCTGAAAAACAACCCCACACCATAATTCCTCCTCCGCCAAATTCCACACTCGGCACAACGCAGTCCAAAATGTACCGTTCTCCTGGCAACCTCCAAACCCAGACTGGTCCATCAGATTTCCAGATGGAAAATCGTGATTCAGTCTTCACTGCTCTAGAGTCCAGTGGCAACGTCCTTTACACCACTGCATCCGACGCTTTGGACTTGGTGATGTATGGCTTAGATGCAGCTGCTTGGCCAAGGAAAGCCATTCCATGAAGCTCTCTGCGTACTGTACGTGGGCTAATTGGAAGGTCACATGAAGTTTGGAGCTCTGTAGCAACTGACTGTGCAGAAAGTCGGTGACCTCTTTGCACTATGCGCTTCAGCATCCGCTGACCCCTCTCTGTCAGTTTACGTGGCCTTCCACTTTGTGGCTGAGTTGCTGTTGTGCCCAAACTCTTCCATTTTCTTATAATAAAAGCGGACAGTTGACTTTGGAATATTTAGGAGCGAGGACATTTCACGACTGGATTTGTTGCACAGGTGGCATCCTATGACAGTTCCACGCTGGAAATCACTGAGAGCGGCCCATTCTTTCACAAATGTTTGTAGAAACAGTCTCCATGCCTAAGTGCTTGATTGTATACACCTGTGGCCGGGCCAAGGGATTAGGACACCTGATTCTAAACATTTGGATGGGTGTCCAAATACTTTTGCCAATATAGTGTATATAACACCTTAGTATGGGGAACATATTCACCATTAATTAGTTGCTTATTAACATGCAAATTAGTAACATATTGGCTCTTAATTAGTCATTATTAAGTACGTATTAATGCCTTATTCTGCATGGCCTTATTATACAACCAGTAAGCCAGTAACACTTTAGTATGGGGAACATATTCACCATTACTAACCCTAACCCTAACCCTAACCCTCTAACCCTAACCCTAACCAAATAACTCTAAATTAAGTCTTTATTACTTAGAATATGTTCCCCTAGTGCAGGGGTCGGCAACCCGCGGCTCCGGAGCCGCATGCGGCTCTTTGACCACTCTGATGCGGCTCAGCTACATACTTGCCGATCCCCCCCGATTTTCCCAGGAGACTTATGGATCTCAGTGTCTCTCATAGATAACTCCCAGGGAAAATATAATCATATTTACACTCTGATTACTGAATAAAGGGAGTGCCCTAATTGCACTGCAGTATTTGTCCTCTATAGCGTTTACCAACAGCGTTCCAAGCGTGCCAGCCCGGCCACATGTTGTAGGTTGCTTATACTTGCACACATAGGAGACAGCAAAGCATACTTACTCATCAGCCACACAGCTTACACTGGTGGTAGCCGTATCAAACAACTTTAGCATTGTTACGTTACAAATATGCGCCACACTGTGAACCCACACCAAAAAAGAATGAAAAACACATTTCTGGAGAACATCCCACCGTAACACAAAATAAACACAACACAACCAATACCCAGAATCCCATGCAGCCCTAACTCTTCCGGTCTACATTATACACCCCCGCTACCACCAAATCCCCCCACACATCAACCCCCCCGCCCCCTCTCCGTGCGTTGGTTGAGCGGAAGAGTTAGGGCTGCATGGGATTCTGGGTATTGGTACCGTCAGTGTAAGATGTGTGGCTGCTGAGGTAGTACGCCTTGCTGTTACTTACGTGAGCAAGCTGAAACTGCATTCTACACGTGGTCGAGCAGGTACGCTATTAGGGCAGACTATAGAGGGCGCTAAAAGTAGTGTCATCACGCCTTGATATTCGGGAGTCTCCCGGGAAAATGAGAGGGTTGCAAGTATGACGCTATCAAGCGCCATTCATTCAAAACTCGCGGGCCGCACTAACATCAAATTTCCACATTAAAGTGCGTGCCGGTGCGTGTGTCGGAGACCCCTGCTTAACATAGCACAAAGCATTTAAGCTTTGTATGCGGTGTTTTTCATTTAAAACATTTTTGTGGCTCCCATTATTATCTTTAATTTGTGAAACTCGCCAAAATGGCTCTTTGAGTGGTAAAGGTTGCCGACCCCTGCCCTAGTGTCCAAATTACTCTAAATTAAGTCTTTATTACTTAGGATATGTTCCCCATACTAAAGTGTTACCATATATTCATGTATTACATATAGTGTATTATTTGTGCACTATTGACTATTGTGCACCGAAAATGTGGTCGTCCTAAAAAAAAAAAAGAAACCGGATGTTGTGATCAATCAATCAATCAATCAATGTTTATTTATATAGCCCGAAATCACAAGTGTGTCAAAGGGCTGCACAAACCGCGACGACATCCTCGGTACAGAGCCCACATAAGGGCAAGGACAACTCAACCCAGTGGGACGTCGATGTGAATGACTATGAGAAACCTTGGAGAGGGCCGCATATGTGGGTAACCCCCACGCCCCTCTAGGGTAGACCGAAAGCAATGGATGTCGAGTGGGTCTGACATAATATTGTGAAAGTCCAGTCCGTAGTGGATCCAACACATCAGCGAATGTCCAGTACATAGTGGGGCCAGCAGGAAACCATCCCGAGCGGAGACGGGTCAGCAGCGCAGAGTTGTCCCCAACCGATGCGCAGGCGAGCGGTCCACACCGGGTCCCGACTCTGGACTGTCAGTGATGATATATCCATTTCCGCAGACGTAGCTGATGAAAAAATCAAATTCAGGCTCCACTGCGTTTCGACTGAAGTCACATTTGAAAAGGTCAGATTCCAATCGGATTCGGGACTACCCCCTGATGTAGCGTGAATCCGATGCGAAAAGATCAGATTTGAAGCAGTTTGGAGCGTTTAGACTGGCAAAAAAAAAAAAAATCAGATCTGTGTCACTCGAGGGCAAAAAAACCATCCGATTTGGTAAACGGGGCCAGTGACAGCTCCTCACCACCTCTCCCATCTGCCCTTCAAAGATGGAGCTGGGAGTCTTCAAAAGGCTTGAAAAGGGCACAGGTAGCTGCTTTGAGCCGTGCGTGTGCTTTGACCGTATACGCAAAGACAGACTGTCCCTTTAATCAGCCGGCGAGCGACTTCATGTAGCGAGACAAACGCGGCCACGTCTACTCACATCTTACCTTGCGAAAGGGCAAGATGTTCGACGTGATCAACGACCGCCGTGTTCCTCCGAGGGTGACGTGTTCTCACCTAGGGAGAAACCTAATTTTCTTCTGGTCGTTTTTGTAGTCAAAAAAGTTTGCGTTTGTGCGACACAATAACACAAAACAAACCAGGTCAAGAGTAGAATCGGATGGAAAAATACGACAATTGATAATTCATGTTTTGGGATAAATAAGTGATGGCTAAGGCTTGCAGGCACGGGGCATATGGGGACCACAGAGGGCCGCAGATGCTCCAAGTGGGGCCAAGGGGCAAATATAAAAGGAAGAGGGGCACACAAGCCCGCTTTAAGAATGAACACTAGTCCCACTGTGCCAGCTAAACCAATGAAGAGAGGCGCTCTAAGAAGGCTGACTGTGTCCTTCTGTGACCTCCACGCTGAGGGAAACCACTCAGTTGCCCACAGCACCAAAAAGACAGACTAATTCACCTTGCTGTTGGTTTGCAGTTCACTGTAAGTCCAGAGGTGAGTTGACAGAAGTTGCCACCCTGTCGTCACTGGCACCTAGTTCTGTCCATATGACAGCATAGAAAGTTAAATGTTTACCACGTGATTTTAGCAACTGTCCATTTACCACACTTACAAAAGACAACTTTTGCGAGCACAACACAGTCTTAAAGGCCTACTGAAATGAATTGTTTTTATTTAAACGGGGATAGCAGATCCATTCTATGTGTCATAATTGATCATTTTGCGATATTGCCTTATTTTTGCTGAAAGGATTTAGTAGAGAACATCGACGATAAAGTTCGCAACTTTTGGTCGCTGATAAAAAAAAAAAGCCTTGCCTGTACCGGAAGTAGCGTGACGTCGCAGGTTGAAGGGCTCCTCACATTTCCCCATTGTTTACACCAGCAGCTAGAGCGATTCGGACCGAGAAAACGACGATTACCCCATTAATTTGAGCGAGGATGAAAGATTCGTGGATGAGGAACGTGAGAGTGAAGGACTAGAGTGCAGTGCAGGACGTATCTTTTTTTCGCTCTGACCGTAACTTAGGTAAAAGGGCTCATTGGATTCCACACTTTCTCCTTTTTCTATTGTGGATCACGGATTTGTATTTTAAACCACCTCGGATACTATATCCTCTTGAAAATGAGAGTTGAGAACCCGAAATGGACATTCACAGTGACTTTTATCTCCACAACAATACATCGGTGAAGCACTTTAGCTGCGGAGCTAACGTGATAGCATCGTGCTTAAATGCAGATAGAAACAAAAGAAATAAGCCCCTGACTGGAAGGATAGACAGAAGATCAACAATACTATTATCAGGAGACACCGAACCAAACAGTGGACCTGTAACTACACGGTTAATGCTGTGCCGCCTGTCGAAGCCTAGCAATGCTGTTGCTAACGACGCCATTGAAGCTAACTTAGCTACGGGACCTGGTCAGAGCTATGATAAAAACATTAGCGCTCCACCTACGCCAGCCCTCATCTGCTCATCAACACCCGTGCTCACCTGCATTCCAGCGATCGACGGAGCGACGAAGGACTTCACCCGATCATCCGTGCGGTCGGCGGCTAGCGTCGGATAGCGCATCTGCTATCCAAGTCAAAGTCCTCCTGGTTGTGTTGCTGCAGCCAGCCGCTAATACACCGATCCCACCTACAGCTTTCTTCTTTGCAGTCTTCACTGTTCATTAAACAAATTGCAAAAGATTCACCAACACAGATGTCCAGAATACTGTGGAATTTTGCGATGAAAACAGAGCTGTTTGTATTGAGATACAATGTGTCCCAATACTTCCGTTTCAACCATCGACGTCACGCGCAAACGTCATCATACATAGACCTTTTCAACTGGAAGTTTAGCAGGAAATTTAAAATTGCACTTTATAAGTTAACCCGGCCGTATTGGCATGTGTTGCAATGTTAAGATTTCATCATTGATATATAAACTATTAGACAGCGTGGTTGGTAGTAGTGGGTTTCAGTAGGCCTTTAAAGGGGTATGGAAGTAATATTGAAGCAAATGTATTTCAATCCGTGCGTGTGGAATCCAATTGACATGTCCATGTTCTAATTTGTGTGCTCGTATTATGATATTTTAATCAGTGTCTGTCCGTATTTCGATTTGTGTGTGTTAAAAAAAATAAAAATTGTTTGCATCTGTATTCAGAATTGTGTGAAGCAAGAACCTCCGATCGGCTGTCTATACGTAATGTTGGACACAGAGAACATTCAAATCCTTTATCTATGGAATCTAAATTACAAAAATGTATCGACTTAGTGCAGCTGCATACAGCAAAACATATGTACAAAGCAAAATATAACCTGCTACTCAATAATGTACAACAATTATTCTCAACAAAAGAAGGAAAATGCATCCTTAAAGGAAAATACAACTTAGGACATGTGTATGCATGTACAACATTTGAGACTTTTAGTATATCAGTATGTGGAAATAAATTATGGAATGGATTAAAAGGTGTCTGTCAGAATAATTGTATTTTAGTTATCACAAAACTTTGTGTTGCCATGAGTTCCCGGCGAGAGGACAAAAGCTGCCTTTGATCCTACCAAGCGAAAGGCTTGTAAAACTCCACTGTGTAGGATGGGAAGCGACATGAAGGTGTCGGTTTCTTTGATGTATTGTAATCCACAGGATTTTATATTGATCCGGGATCTACAAAGCGGAGAGGAAGCAGGACCTGACTCCCCTCCAGGCGCCTTTTCTTTGAACTGTTTTGTGACCAAAGGCAGCGGCTGTTTACGACCCCCTTCCTTTAGAAACAGCTGTTGCCATGTAATCAGGGAAAGTCCAAATAAAAGAGGAGGCGTACAATCTTTCGTCAGAGCGTGGTGGGAGACTGTGCAAGAGTACAGCCCAGACGTTTCTCCTCAATTTAATTCTGTCTCTGTTTGATTCCTTGCTTCTTTGTCTGTTTAATAGATGTCATCAGTGTTTGAACCTGACATCTTCCAACCTACGGCCTGTGTGCCAAATGCGGCCCACGAGACGTCATGACATTAATTAGGAATATTGCCCGCTGGGAGATTGCATTCATTTTAAAAGTTTGCTATTATTGGTGCTGCTAACTTGTAGCCATCTAGTGGACTATGTGGATATATCAGGTCAATAACCTTTAATTTCACTCTGAATGAATCTGTGCACAGCATTTACTTATATGACCCCATGCAAACAACATTCCCTAGTCATGGTGCAAAAAAAAAAGAATGCAACCAACACAAAATGTCAACACACATGGTCACCCGCTCACTGAACTTAGTGTTTATTATAAAAACGTCCACGCACCGTAGAAAATTCTAAATTACACCCATTTAAATCCATTAGAGTGCATGGTGGGGGAAAAATGTAACACTCTCCACACTTATCCATGTTTGGCACATTTTAGACGCTTGATATTTCTGATTGATTACAAATATTTAAGGAGGTCGTCATGGAAGTTAACAAGGTAGAAGACGAACTTTCACATACTCTTAATATCCAATTATAATATTTGTAATTATATATTCATTATATTAATATAGTATGTACACATATATATGTATAGGCCAGGGGTCTGGAACCTGCAGCTCCTTCATGCCTCTGCCCTGGCTCCCTTTGGCACAAAATTTCAATAAATAATGGCAATTTATTGTAATTAATTATATTTTAATTTAGTTAGTTTATTTTAATGTTACAGTTGTTATTTTGGAGAGTTCTGTGATCTTGTAATATAAAAACAAAACTTATTTTCATATTTTGTCGATCGAAATGTATGTCACACCACCTTGTTTTTTTTTAGCCGTCAACATTTGGTAAGGTAGCAATTGACGTAAAATACAACTTTTAATGCTTCGTGGACGGAATGATTTGCCATTGACGAGGTTGGTTCATGCGTGTGCTTAATATGTGGAGAGAAAATAGCAAACAACGAAACAAATCAAATGTTGAAGACATTTCCAGAACAAACACACAGCATTTACCCAGCTAGAGATGACCCAAAAGGAGCAGTTTTAGAACTGCGCCGCAAAAAAACCTAGTGAGTCATTTTCTGTCTGGTGTTTGATTTTATAAATGCTATTTCATAAGTGGAGTGAAACTATAAGTGGTGTTATCGTCATTTTAGGTGGGTTTTATATGGTGGGAAATGGGCACAAATGGCTTTTTGTATGCTGAAGGTTGCTATACGTACATAATGCAACATGCAGTCGGCTTTCAACCCTCGACCAAATTGTTTTAGTCAAAAAGTTTGTACACCCCTGGACTAAGCAAAGAAGTCAAACAATGTACTAAAATGACTCACTTCAAAAGGCTGTTCAAGCTACAAGTGTTAAGTCTGCCCTTAAGTATGGTGTACCCCAAGATTCAATTTTAGCACATGTCCTTTTTTCTTTATACATGCTTCCCCTGGGTGCTGTTTTTAAAAAGCACAATGTCTCTTTTCACTGTTTCGCAGACGATATTCAAATGCATCTGCCTGTAGCACAGGGGTGTCCAAACTTTTTTCCACCGAGGGCCGCACACTGAAAAATCAAAGCAAGCGGGAGCCATTTTTATATTTTATTTAATTTAAACCAATACAATAAATGTACAAAAAATATACATTTAGGCCTCCACTCAGGCTTGAACCCGGTGAACCCAAAGGGTTTTGGTCAAAAAAATATAAAAAATGTGTCATTATTTAGTATTATTATTATTATTATTATTATTAAAAGTTTAAATCTCTAGATCAACATTAGGTATTTTTGTCAATATAACATTTTTAAACATTTAAGTTGTATGCCTTTTTTGTCAAAGAAAACCCTGTTTTTTTATGGAAAACACACTAAATATGCAATATTTCCCCCCAATGAAATTTTAAAGTGGAATATTTGAGCCTTAAAAAGGTCAATAACTCATAACAACATTGGTTTTAATTTGTTATTCTTTTTTGAGCAATGACACACACACAAAAAAACACTCAAATAATTGGGGATCCAAAAAGGGTCCTACTCATTAAAGTGTTAAAAAATAAATTATAAATAGTTCTTACTGTTTACTTTTAACACAATAATATTGAGATCCGCTTCAGATCTATCCGTCAATTATAAGTTTTATTATTGTTTATGTTTTTTGTTTGTTCGTTTCAAGCCCTTCTTTTAAAAAAAAAAAAAAAAAAAAAACAGCTCAGTTTTTTATATGGCAAACAAAAAATATGCAACATTTTCCCCAAATAATATCTCAAAGTGGAATATTTAATGTGACGTAATTGGAGCCTTTGGAATCTTTTTTTTTTTTGTTTAAAGAAAGAAACAGCCTGCATGGCAGATTTGTGTTATTAGAGTAAACATTGCAACATTTTCACCTGTTTGCTCTTTTATACCACTCTTTATGTTTTTTATTTATTTTTTATCGTATTTTTAGAATGTGCCGTGGGGCCGTTAAAAAATGACCGGTGGGCCGCACTTTGGACACCCCTGCTGTAACAGTAAGCAATACCCAGGTTGCAATGACTACTCTGCAGAACTGTTTGCATGGTGTACAGGAATGGTTGGGGGCCAATTTGTTATACTGAAACAAAAATTCAACAGAAATCGTCGTATTTGGTGAAACCAACCCGCTGCAAGGTCATGACAGCGCTAAATGGTCCTCTGTCCTCATATTGCCACCCATCACCAAGGAGCCTTAGAGTCACTTTTGGACAAACAAATCAGCTCTGTTATCATATCGAGCTTCTTTCGGCTAAGACTCCTTGCAAAAATAAAACTGTATCTTCCACATGGCTGACTTTGAAAGAGCTATCCATGCATTTGTGACGTCACGCCTGAATGACTGTAATTCTTTCTTCGTAGGCCTGGATCAGGACTCTCTCCAGCGTCTTTTAACCGGAACCGAACGAGGTGAGCACATTACCCCCTGTACTGGCTTCCCTTCATTGGCTCCCAGTTACTTTTAGATTATTTTAAAATGTTACTTATTGTTTTGAAATGCTTACACCAAGAAGCCCCACCCTATCTTATTGAGCTGCTGCAGCCTTATAGTCCCAGCAGGACCCTGAGGTCTTCAGACCAGCTCTCCCTGGGTGTCCCAAAAACTTGGCGAAAAACCAGAGGAGATAGAGCCTTCTCAGTGGCAAGGCCCAGACTATGGAACAAGCTTCCACTATCTATTAGATCAGGGATGTCCAAAGTGCGGCCCGGGGGCCATTTGCGGCCCGCATGTCATTTTTCAATGGCCCCACGGCCCATTTTAAAATACGATTAAAAAAATTAAAAACATAAAAAGTGGTATGAAAGACCAAACAGGTGAAATGTAACAAGAAAATGTTGCAATGTTTACTGTAACAACACAAAGCTGCCATGCTGGCTGTTTCTTTCTTTAAAAAATATTAATGAATCAAAATCAATGTTATTATGAATTATTGACCTATCCAAGGCTCCAATTACGTCACATTAAATATTGCACTTTGAGATATTTTTTTGGGAAAATGTTGCATATTTTGTGTATGCCATATAAAAAATTGAGCTTTTTTTTTTTTTTTTTAAAGAAGGGCCTAAAACGAACAAAAAACATAAACAACAATACAACGTATAATTGACGGATGGATCTGAAGTTGATCTCGAGATTATTGTGTTAAAAATTATAAAAATTATAATTTATTTTTTAACACTTTAATGAGTAGGACCCTTTTGGCTCCCCAATAATTTTTGTGTGATTTGTTTTTAAGTGTCATTGCTCAAAAAATAATGAATTAAAATCAATGGTGTTATGAGTTATTTACCTTTTTGAGGCTCCAATTATTATATAATCTGAAATATTCCTCTTAAAAATGTTATTGGGTGAAAATATTGCATATTTTGTGTTTTTTTCCATAAAAAAACAGGGTTTTCTTTGACAAAAAGAGCATACGACTTAAATCTTTAAAAACGTTATATTGACAGATAGGCCTAATGTTGATCTAGAGATAATAATACTGAATAATGACACATTTTAAATATTTTTTGGACCAAAACCCTTTGGGGTCCCCGGGAACAAGCCTGAGTGGAGGCCTTAATGTATATTTTTTATACATATATTGTATTGGTTTTTAAAATAAAAAAATATCAAAATGGCCCCCGTTTGCTTTGATTTTTCAATGTGCGGCCCTCAGTGGAAAAAGTTTGGACACCCCTGTATTAGATTTCTCCCGTCTTTATCAAAATATAACTATATATGTCAACATTGTGTGTGTGCTGAACGCTTCATTTATGATTGTTGCCTTTGGTAAAAACGTAATCCTTTTAGGTTTCGGTCACGTTTGCTTTCTTTTATTTATTTGGTGCTCTATGAAACACTCGTAGCAAACATGTGTTTAATATCAAGATAAATGTCAGAATAATTGTATCTAAGTTATCACGAAACTTTGTGTTGCCATGAGTTCCCGGCGAGAAGACAAAAGCTGTCTTTGATCCTACCAAGAAGAAGGCTTGTAAAGCTCCACTGTGTAGGATGGGAAGCAACATGAAGGTGTTCTGTTTCTTTGATGTGTTGTAATCCACAGAAAGATTTTGTCTTGACCCGAGAACTACAAGGCGGAGAGGAAGCAGGACCAGACCCCCCTCCAGGCGACCTCTTCTTTGGACTCTTTTACGACCTTTTCTTTGAACCAACGTTTTCTTTTGAACTGTTTGTAATCAAAGGCGATGGCTGTTTACGACCCCCGTCCCTTTAGAAACAGCTGTTGCCATGTAATCAGGGAAAGTCCAATCTATCGTCAGAGCGTGTTGGGAGACTGTGCAAGAGTACAGCCCAGACGTTAATCCTCAATTGAGCCAAATTTAATTCAGTCTCTGTTTAATTCCTTGCTTCTTGTCTTGTTTAATAGATGTCATAAATGGGAAATAATAACCGGCGCCCCCCACCCCAGCAGACGGTGTATATGTTTTTTTTTTTTGTTGTTTTACTTTTGGGGCTGTGTGTAGAAGAGAGGGCGCAGGCTTGGATTGAATTTTTTTTTTCTCACTTCCCCAGCGTTTACCTGTTTCTCACCTTTTTTGCAAGGGGTGCCCGGAGTTGGCAGACCCGTCAACGATCCTGTTCTGTCTCCCTGTAATGTTTGTCTGATCTTGAATGGGATTGTGCTGAAAATCTTTTAATTTCCCCTCGGGGATTAATAAAGTATTTCTGATTCTGACATGCACTAACCCAGGGGTCACCAACCTTTTTGAAACCAAGGGCTACTTCTTGGGTACTGATTAATGCGAAGGGCTACCAGTTTGATACACACTTAAATAAATTGCCAGAAATAGCCAATTTGCTCAATTTACCTTTAACTCTGTTATTATTAATAGTTAATGATATTTATCTTTGTGGAAACACTGATCATCTTAATGATTTCTCACAATAAATATATATAGAAACAGATAAATATCAATATGCAACACTTTATTTTTATATTTTCTCTTAGTGCACATTTTTTAAATTGAACATTTTTAAATGATCACTTCTAAGACAGTCTTGTGAAATCACAATATCCCATTTTAACTAGCTAGCCACTAACATTTTTGAACAAATCATGAATTACTTTGCACCATGTTTGTACAAATAATAACTCATGTAAAATACAAAAGTCAACTGTCAAATTTTTTAAACAAATCATGTCACACTTTGAACTGGACACCAAATCTGTTATCTGTTTCTTTGTCAGTTAGTGAAGACCAAGTCTTTAAAATATTTTCTTGGATTTTCAAATTCTATTTGAGTTTTGTCTCTCCTAGAATTAAAAATGTCGAGCAAAGCGAGAGCAGCTTGCTAGTAAATAAATACAATTTAAAAAATAGAGGCAGCTCACTGGTAAGTGCTGCTATTTGAGCTATTTTTAGAACAGGCCAGCGGGCTACTCATCTGGTCCTTACGGGCTACCTGGTGCCCGCGGGCACCGCGTTGGTGACCCCTGCACTAACCCCTGTTCCACCGTGCTGCCCTCTCCTTTGAAATCATCTTCTGATAAAGTACATTGTGCACATGTTTTGAATAAGCTGTTGCTTGCAGGAGGATTCGTCTTGTCACTCGTCTTGCAGCCTCGCCTGTTAGCAATCCACAATCAGCAGAGAGCAGCTGTTTGCCTTGATAACAAATGGACGCATCACACTCTAATTGCATCAAGATGGGAGCGACAAAAAAAAACACCTCATGCACGAAATCCTTACTTACATGCTGGCGGGACGCCGTGAAGTGTTTCCTTTTTTTCCTTTTTTTTACCCTCTCACCAACTTAATCTCGGCAAAGTGTTCTTCTTGCTGATGGGAAGAGAGAGTTTTACAAGTGGCGAAACAAAAGATGTTATTATTGGCTGCCCCGTTCGCGCTGTTGGGGCTGATAAGGACGCGGGAAAGCAGCAGCGGCAGCGGAATCGGCACCACAAATAGTTCCACAGCCACCGCGGAGGAGTCTAAATGACTGAGATACCAGTTTCAACGTTATGTAAGGCTGCTGTCTGATCTACGTTTAGAACATCACACAAGACCGTAATTACTTGCTACAGAGGACAAAGTACTTTTCGGGGTTCTTGGGAGAGGTATGTCAAATAAATGTGTTTGTTATGACCAGGGTGACCGCCCCTTTTTGCCCTCATTGAGTTACATTTCTACTCAAACTGATATTTTTTTCTTCTTCTTTCGTGACCACCTAAAATGTTCAAAAATCTTTAAAATCTTAAAATTCACAGTATCTTGGCTGAATGAGCAGGTATCAGACACCTCGGTCTCTTTAGACCAGGGGTCGGCAACCCAAAATGTTGAAAGAGCCATATTGGACCAAAAATACAAAAACAAATCTGTCTGGAGCCGCAAAAAATTAAAAGCCATATTACATGTGTCATGAGATATAAATGTAATTAAGAGGACTTAAAGGAAACTAAATGAGCTCAAATATAGCTACAAATGAGGCATATGCAATATGTACATATAGCTAGCCTAAATAGCATGTTAGCATCGATTAGCTTGCAGTCACGCAGTGACCAAATATGTCTGATTAGCACTCCACACAAGTCAATAACATCAACAAAACTCACCTTTGTGCACTCATGCCCAACGTTAAAAGTGTGGTGGACAAAATGAGATAGAAAAAGTGGCATAAAACACGTCCTAGAAAGTCGGACAAAGTTATACATGGAAACAAACCATACGGCGAGTTCAAGGACCGCCAAAATTAGTAGGACAAAACGGCGCTCGCCAAATACTCGAATCAGTGAAGCATGTTTAATATAAACAGTGTGATTTATAACAATTAGCGAGGTTTATGTCATGTTTGTCCTCCCACAGAAAACATTCTGAAACAAAAAAATAGATTTTTTTCCCCTCATCTTTTTCCATTCTTCATACATTTTTGAAAAATCTCCAGAGAGCCACTAGGGCGGCGCTAAAGAGCCGCATGCGGCTCTAGAGCCGCGGGTTGCCGACCCCCGCTTTAGACGCATTCTCGCTCAATCGTGCGGACTGGACACTGGCCGAGAGTTAGTGGGCGGCCGAGGGTGGAGTCGGCTTTCTTGGTTGCTTTGTTGGGTCTGCTCCTGTCTCTGGCCATGCTCACCCCATCCCAGCAAATGGCGTGGAACACCGCAGTGGCCGCCAGTGTACCGTATATTTCGGACTATAAGTCGCAGTTTTTTTTCATAGTTTGGCCGGGGGGTGCGACTTATACTCAGGCGCGACTTACACTACCGTTCAAAAGTTTGGGGTCACATTGAAATGTCCTTATTTTTGAAGGAAAAGCACTGTACTTTTCAATGAAGATAACTTTAAACTAGTCTTAACTTTAAAGAAATACACTCTATACATTGCTAATGTGGTAAATGACTATTCTAGCTGCAAATGTCTGGTTTTTGGTGCAATATCTACATAGGTGTATAGAGGCCCATTTCCAGCAACTATCACTCCAGTGTTCTAATGGTACAATGTGTTTGCTCATTGGCTCAGAAGGCTAATTGATGATTAGAAAACCCTTGTGCAATCATGTTCACACATCTGAAAACAGTTTAGCTCGTTACAGAAGCTACAAAACTGACCTTCCTTTGAGCAGATTGAGTTTCTGGAGCATCACATTTGTGGGGTCAATTAAACGCTCAAAATGGCCAGAAAAAGAGAACTTTCATCTGAAACTCGACAATCTATTCTTGTTCTTAGAAATGAAGGATATTCCACAAAATTGTTTGGGTGACCCCAAACTTTTGAACGGTAGTGTATGTGTGAATTATTAACACATTGCTGTAAAATATCAAATAATATTATTTAGCTCATTCACGTAAGAGACTAGACGTATAAGATTTCATGGGATTTAGCGATTAGGAGTGACAGATTGTTTGGTAAACGTATAGCATGTTCTATATGTTATAGTTATTTGAATGACTCTTACCATAATATGTTACGTTAACATACCAGGCACGTTCTCAGTTGGTTATTTATGCCTCATATAACGTACACTTATTTATAGCCTGTTGTTCACTATTCTTTATTTATTCTAAATTGCCTTTCAAATGTCTATTCTTGGTGTTGGGTTTTATCAAATCAATTTCCTCAAAAAATGTGACTTATATGTTTTTTTCCTTCTTTATTTTGCATTTTCGGCCGGTGCGACTTATACTCCGGAGCGATTTATACTCCGAAAAATACGGTATATGTTTTTTTGTTTTTTTGTTGTTGTTTTACTTTTGTAGCTGTATGTAGAAATGGCTGGTTGCATCAGCTCTGCTCTTTTTAATGTCCTTAGTGTTCTTTGATGTTTGCCTCTTACACACATGCTTATGTGTGCTATGGCTATGAATGTTTTCCTTGGCCTCAGTCTGGATCCCCTCTCCAGGGGCCCAGGCTTGGACTGAAAAAAAATAATTTCTCACACACCCCCAGCGTTTACCTGTTTCCCACCTTTTTTGTAAGGGCCGCCGGAAGTTGGCAGACTTGTCAGCGATCCTGTTCTGTCTCCCTGTAATGTTTGTCTGCTCTTGAATGGGATTGTGCTGAACATCTTAATTTCCCCTCTAGGATTATTAAAGTATTTTGGATTCTGATTCTGATTGTACCCAGGTCTACAACCCCTTCATTCCCATTGTTTTTAGTGGTGTCCCAATTAGAGATGCATACCAAGCACCGGTATTTTTGTTGGTACCGGTTCCTAATTAGGTCGGTCTATGAGGGCCTTGAAGATTCTGGACTACCGATACTGCTATCGGTATTTTTTTGTTTTAGCTGACCAACGTAATTATGACACGTAGTCACATTCAGTTCAGCTGCCACTGCTACACATTGAAATCAGCTTTGAGTAATGACAAATAAGGAAGCAACACCACACAAAAGTTTGAAACAAACAATATTTCTTCATCAAAAGTTCACACGAGCTGTGTCAGTTTGAAGTGAACGCACTTTAATTGTATTATCAAAAACAATTAGTATTTGATGAAACACAAACAAGTATCAGAAAATAGTACCGTTGAGTACCGGAATCGATTCCCAGGTACCGGAAATTGGTACCGTATCGGTTCAAATGTGAACGGTGAACAGAGATTTTAGCTGCAAGCCACTACAATAGTATACAGTTATTTTGATGATATCGGACAGATACCCGATATCATTATTGCATCCCTTTGTCCACCACTTTCACCCTCATTCGTTTCTATTTAAACATTTATTTTCTTTTTTTTACACCACTACTTTAATCGGGTCAATACACATACACTATATTACCAAAAGTATTTGGCCACCTGCCTTGACTCACATATGAACTTGAAGTGGCATCCCATTCCTAACCCATAGGGTTCAATATGATGTGGGTCCACGTTTTGCAGCTATTACAGCTTCAACTCTTCTGGAAAGGCTGTCCACAAGGTTGCGGAGTGTGTTTATAGAAATGTTCGACCTATCTCCCAAAAGCGCATTGGTGAGGTCACACACTGATGTTGGTCGAGAAGGCCTGGCTCTCAGTCTCCGTTCTAATTCATCCCAAGGGTGTTCTATCGGGTTCAGGTCAGGACTCTGTGCAGGCCAGTCAAGTTCATCCACACCAGACTCTGTCATCCATGTGGCCAGGCCAAGTGATTAGGACACCTGATTCTGATCATTTGGATGGGTGCCCAAATACTTTTGGCAATATAGTGTATATGACAGAAAGCAGCTGGCGCACAAGGTAATCTACAAAAGGGACATCGCCATCTACTGGCCCGGCATGCATATCACAGCCTTTTAAAGGCCTACTGAAACCCACTACTACCGACCACGCAGTCTGATAGTTAATATATCAATGATGAAATCTTAACATTGCAACACATGCCAATACGGCCGGGTTAACTTATAAAGTGCAATTTTAAATTTCCCGCAAAACTTCCGGTTGAAAAGGTCTATGTATGATGACGTTTGCGCGTGACGTCGATGGTTGAAACGGAAGTATTGGGACACATTGTATCCCAATACAAACAGCTCTGTTTTCATCGCAAAATTCCACAGTATTCTGGACATCTGTGTTGGTGAATCTTTTGCAATTTGTTTAATGAACAATGAAGACTGCAAAGAAGAAAGTTGTAGGTGGGATCGGTGTATTAGCGGCTGGCTGCAGCAACACAACCAGGAGGACTTTGAGTTGGATAGTAGACGCACTATCCGACGCTAGCCGCCGACCGCATCGATGATCGGGTGAAGTCCTTCGTTGCGCCGTCGATCGCTGGAACGCAGGTGAGCACGGGTGTTGATGAGGGCTGGCGTAGGTGGAGCGCTAATGTTTTTATCATAGCTCTGACGAGGTCCCGTAGCTAAGTTAGCTTCAATGGCGTCGTTAGCAACAACATTGCTAGGCTTCGACAGGCGGCACAGCATTAACCGTGTAGTTAAAGGTCCAGTGTTTGGTTCGGTGTCTCCTGATAGTAGTATTGTTGATTTTCTGTCTATCCTTCCAGTCAGGGGCTTATTTCTTTTGTTTCTATCTGCATTCAAGCACGATGCTATCACGTTAGCTCCGTAGCTAAAGTGCTTCACAGATGTATTGTTGTGGAGATAAAAGTCACTGTGAATGTCCATTTCGCGTTCTCGACTCTCATTTTCAAGAGGATATAGTATCCGAGGTGGTTTAAAATACAAATCCGTGATCCACAATAGAAAAAGGAGAAAGTGTGGAATCCAATGAGCCCTTTTACCTAAATTACGGTCAGAGCGAAAAAAGATACGTCCTGCACTGCACTCTAGTCCTTCACTCTCACGTTCCTCATCCATGAATCTTTCATCCTCGCTCAAATGAATGGGGTAATCGTCGCTTTCTCGGTCCGAATCGCTCTCGCTGCTGGTGTAAACAATGGGGAAATGTGAGGCGCCCTTCAACCTGCGACGCCACGCTACTTCCGGTACAGGCAAGACTTTTTTTTATCAGCGACCAAAAGTTGCGAACTTTATCGTCGATGTTCTCTACTTAATCCTTTCAGCAAAAATATGGCAATATCGCGAAATGATCAAGTATGACACACAGAATGGATCTGCTATCCCCGTTTAAATTTTAAAAAATGTCATTTCAGTAGGCCTTTAACTTCCTGTTATCGACGAGGCTGGTGTTTATGGCGGCTGCCTGTGCTATCGTGGAGGACCACGATGCCACACAAGTGAGACGGGAAGCCAGGAAGAAGAAGATCAGACTACATTCTTATCCTAGTCACATCCAAAGAAACGGTGACACCCACCCCAAAAAAAAATAAAAAAATCATTCTTTCCCCTTCTTTTCCTTATGACCTGCGGGACATTGTGATTGTTATCCTCTTCCTGCTTTGCTCCAAGTCAAACTCAATCTGCCTCCTTTTTATCTCCTCTGCAAACGCGCCTCATTCTGCTGCCATTTTATCATTCCCCCGATGATGTCTCAGTGCTCTCAGTGAGTAAGGAACCCTTAAAGGATTAGCAGGGCCATTTTTTTTTCACAATTATTTATCATTTAAGAGGGGAAAAAAGATGTCCTTTCTTAGAAAAGATCGGTAGTGCTGCTCCTGCATGAGAGCGGGACAATTATTTTAAAATATGAATGGCCTTATTATGCCTCAAAGCTGTCTATTAAATATTACATGCTTGCACAAACTGCTGGTCCAATGGTGGATGCTTTGCAATAAGCAAGATGTTTAACCCATTTATTTGTCTGCATGTAAATCATTGAGATAATCGCGGGTTACCCGAGGTTGAAATATGCCCACCCCATATCGGAGATTATTGTTGTCTGCAGCTGTGTTTATCAAAGCTGCGCCGTTTAAGCTGCGTTCAACGTGCGACGTCAGGGGAAATAAATCATCTTGAACCGCAACGTATCTCAACCGCACACCGCCGCCGCAGATATGCTTTGCACGCGTGCAGAAAAACAGACAGAGCGGGAGGAAAAAGACGTGAGGACGCACCCGCATTATCATGCAAATGTCGTCTGAAGATAACGATGCCCGGTGACAGCGTTGTAGTCAACAGGCTGCTTAGCTACAGTGCAAAGTATTCACCACGCTTCACTTTTGCTACGTTTTGTTATGTTACAGCAGGGGTCACCAACCTTTTTGAAAGCAAGAGCTACTTCTTGGGTACTGATTAATGCGAAGGGCTACCAGTTTGATACACACTTAAATAAATTGCCAGAAATAGCCAATTTGCTCAATTTACCTTTAACTCTATGTTATTATTACTAATTAATGATATTTACACTTAATTGAACGGTTTAAAAGAGAAAACATGAAAAAAAATGACAATTAAATTTTGAAACATAGTTTATCTTCAATTTCGACTCTTTAAAATTCAAAATTCAACCGAAAAAAAGAGGAGAAAAACTAGCAAATTCGAATCTTTTTGAAAAAATTAAAAAAATAATTTATGGAACATCATTAGTAATTTTTCCTGATCAAGATTAATTTTGGAATTTTGATGACATGTTTTAAATAGGTTAAAATCCAATCTACACTTTGTTAGAATATATAACAAATTGGACCAAGCTATATTTCTAACAAAGACAAATCATTATTTCTTCTAGATTTTCCAGAACAAAAATTTTAAAAGAAATTCAAAATACTTTGAAATAAGATTTAAATTTGATTCTACAGATTTTCTAGATTTGCCAGAATTTTTTTTTTGAATTTTAATCATAATACGTTTGAAGAAATAGTTCACAAATGTTCTTCGTCGAAAAAACAGAAGCTAAAATGAAGAATTAAATTAAAATTTATTTATTATTATTTACAAAAAACTAAAAAATGTACTTGAACATTAATTTAAATTGTCAGGAAAGAAGAGGAAGGAATTTAAAAGGTAAAAAGGTATATGTGTTTAAAAATCCTAAAATCATTTTTAAAGTTGTATTTTTTCTCTAAAATTGTCTTTCTGAAAGTTATAAGAAGCAAAGTAAAAAAAATTCATGAATTTATTTAAACAAGTGAAGACCAAGTCTTTAAAATATTTTCTTGGATTTTCAAATTCCATTTGAGTTTTGTCTCTCTTAGAATTAAAAATGTCGGGCAAAGCGAGACCAGCTTGCTAGTAAATAAATACAATTTAAAAAATAGAGGCAGCTCACTGGTAAGTGCTGCTATTTGAGCTATTTTAAGAACAGGCCAGCGGGCTACTCATCTGGTCCTTACGGGCTACCTGGTGCCCGCGGGCACCGCGTTGGTGACCCCTGTGTTACAGCCTTATTCCAAAATGGAACCTCAAAATTCTGCACACAATACCTCATAATGACAATGTGAAAAGGTGTTTTTTTTTTAAAAATGTGCAAATTTGTTTGGAAAAAAAATTAGAAAAAAAACAGGTACATTTTGAATACGATGCCACAAGCTTGGCACGCCTATCTTTGAGCAGTTCCGCCTCTCAGCACCTCTCAAGCTCCGTCAGATTGGATAGGAAGCGTTTGGCACGGAAGCTTAGGTCCTTTTAATGTGTGCAGCAAGCTGTTGGAGATCTTTTTCCAGTCTGTTGTGGCCAGTGCCCTGTACTTTGCAGTGGTTTGATGGGGGAGCAGCACCAGCAAAAGGGACTTAAACCGGATTGACAAACTGATCCGGAAAGCCGGACAAACTGCTGGCATGCAGTTGGAGGCGTTTGTGTCAGTGAGGGACAGGAGGACAAAGGACAATCCTGCCCACCCACTCCACCTGACAATTGAGGGACAGCAGAGCTCATACTCCAACAGGCTCCTTCAGCTTCCTTCCCACAGTGTTCGATTCGAGAACTCCTTCATTCCGCACTCCATCAAGCTGTACAATCACTCTCCATACAGCAATAGATGATATCTGTCTATTACCTGACTGCTTGTATGTTAGCTTCCTCTCTTTGTTTATAATGTATATTTTCTGCTGGATCTACTATGTAGTTTCTTTTTTTTGCTGCAGCTGTTACATATACTGTAATATTGTACATGGTAATTGGGATTTGTTATATATTGTATATATCAGGGGTGGGCAATTAATTTTTACCGGGGGCCGCATGAGCAACCCGAGCACTGCTGGAGGGCCACATCGACAATATTTCAATTAAATTTTGCTCAATATTATTTTTGATATATACCGTAAGATTAATAATAATAATAATAATAATAATAATTAATAATAATGGTAATACTTCAACATAGTGTGTGTAACAGCATTCCATGACTAATATAAATAAATTAACATTAATAATAAATGACAGTAAAATAAGCACACGTATGACTGAGGAGTCATAGTGTAACTTTGTGTGGTGTTTGAGTTGTCCGACTTTTTGTGTGGCCATAAACGCACCAGTGGTTTAGTGCTATGCGTGTTGGTGACAGATGACAAGTTGCTTTTGGCCTGGTTTGTACGGCAGAAAATGACTAGTTTTTCGAGATAGAAGTGTTTTACTTATGTTTTTGGTGTGGTTATGGCCAAATATAAACAGTTTTGCTCAATAAAGTGATCGATATAATTCCTGGCCTCGAAGCATCTCGATAGACGTTACAATAATTGAACGGTGTTCAATTGAACGGTGTTGACAAACACCGTTAGGGCCGCTTGTTGTCACTGTCACTCAAAGTTGCATTGCAAAATTACATAGAATAAATATGTTTATTTTGTTTAGAATTCAGATGGGATTTGATTTGGTGCGCGGCATATATTTGCTGCGCGCAGCAGACGCTTGAGCAGTGCGCAATTGCGCAGGCACGCACCTTAGAGGGAACGTTGCTTTGCAGTCCATCTCTTGTTGGAAACACGCCATTCTTCATCAACTTTTCTCTTTTTAGCGTCTCGGGTGTAAACCGTGCATCACTTGTCGCTGCATGTGCACCTTCACTCGCAGGTTACACACGGACACACGCCCATAAATAATACTTTTCAAAATAAAAGCAGCACAGTTGTATTGCGCGCACGACATAGATGTTTTTTCAACTTTATTTTGTAATTAATGATTGCAGCTGTTCACATTCACTCACAACGGAAGTAATACAAATAACGATTTTCAAAACAAAAGCAGCACCGTTGTATTGCACACTCGACATAGATACTTTTTAAAATTTATTTTGTAATTTATAATTGGCCTCACGCGGGCCGGACAGGGACGCACAAAGGGCCGGATGCGGCCCGCGGGCCGCAGAATGCCCGGGTCTGGTATACATTATATAAAAATATAATATAATTGTGAGGAGGCGTGGCCTGCAGCCCTGCAGCGAGGCGGGGTGCGCCGGGGCTGGCTCCGAGATCGGCGACAGGGGCGCAGTTGTCTGATCGCCTGTCACTCTACAAAAGGGCAGCAGCCGAGAAGGACGAGGTTGGTGAAGTGGGAGTTGACGAGAGAGACAGAACCCGAGAACGAACCCGAGCACGAGCGAAACCGCGACAGATAAGAAGACGCGGAAGGCTGAAAAGAGGCGTTTATTGCAAAATAAATCTATCTAATATCTCAAAACTGCCGCGCCTGTCATGTCCGTCATTGGTGGTCCGAAGAACCCGGAGATGCAAGACCTCCACAATAATATAGTATATCAGTATATATTGTATACTGTATATATAATATATAAATATTACATACATATATGTTATATTTTATACTGCTACCATGGTACATTTTTAGTCTATTTAATACCTGCATTATCCTTTCCATCCTTACCCTTTCCATCCTTTGAAACTGAGCTACTGTGTGGACCAATTTCCCTTGTGGATCAATAAAGTTTGTCTAAGTCCAAGGATGTCTCTGTAAATTGCTGCATACATCTTTCCCTCTATCCTGACTAGTCTCCCAGTTCCTGCCGTTGAATACCATCCCCACAGCATGATGCTACCACCACCATGCTTCACTGTAGGGATGGTACTGGCCTGGTGATGAGCGGTGCTTGGTTTCCTCCAAACATGACACCTGGCATTCACATTAAAGAGTTCAATCGTTGTCTCATCAGTCTGAGAGTCTTCTGTCTGGCCACTCTACCATTCAGACCTGATTGGAGAATTATCTAGACTAAGATGAATGCAGCAATGTACAGAGACATCCTGGATGAAAACCAACGCTTCTCATCCGACCTGATGGAGCTTGAGAGGTGCTTATAGATATTGACCAAATACTGTAAATACTTATCTACATTTGATTTATATATATATATATATATATATATATATATATATATATATATATATATATATATATATATATATATATATATATATATATATATATATATATATATATATATGTATATATATATATATATATATATATATATATATATATATATATATATATATATATATATATATATATATATATATATATATATATATATATGTATATATATATGTATATATATATATATATAAATATATTTTTTTTTTATTTTTTATTTTTTTTTTCACATTGTCACTATGGGGTATTGTCTGTAGAATTTTGAGGACTAAAATTATTGTATTCCATTTTGGAAAAAGGCTGTAACATAACAAAATATTGGAAAAAGTGAAGCACTGTGAATACTTTCCAGATGCACTGTATTGGGAAGCCGTGTGAGACCGTAGGATTTAGGATCTAGAAAGGGACAGGATGCCGTGTTGAACATTAAAAGGGCACAGCAGCCACAAATGCCTGCCAGAGTTAAATTTTTTTAAAGGAGGAGTATCTGAAATCGATGCAGAAAAGGCCAAACTCTCCCATAGTGGAATACACTCAGCAGACACTTCATTAGGTACACCAAAAGAGCACCAACACTCGATACACACTTTATGACATTCTCAAGGGACAATATTATAGAAGATAATGGATGTACTTTGGAGTGGGTACCGAATTTGGTACTGTTATAGGTACCGACTAAATTCCGTTGCTACTACTGGGGACTGATTCAAGTAAAATCTGGGCAATGTGGCTGAAAACTGTATCACAGTATAAGTGTTTTATATCGGTCGATATCGATAATTATTGATATTTTTTATTGACCTGTGGAAAATAAGAGCCAGGAGAAAAATACATATTAAATGTAAAAATCGTTTTTTTAAATGAAACATTCCTCTGATTATAATCCCCTCAGCTACCAGGGCAGAAATGAAAGGAAAATGTCAACAGAACCATGGAAAACACTCAATATAAAATCACAATAAAAAATTACAAGTAACCTCTTAAAGTAAAGGTGCAAAAATAAGGAATATGTAAGAAAACTTAATAAAGTAACAAAACAGTGCAAAGTGTTAAAATGTAAACACTGAGAAACCTGAAAATAACTATTTTCTGCAGGTTTAGTTCCAGGAAGTTACGGCTGTGCTCTAAAGGGTGAGTGCAGCTACGGTTGTGTGGTATTATCGGTCTTGGTGGGGACAAGCGCCTGGTATAATTTACAGATCACATTGGTCTGACTACGGTCCATTTTAAAAATCCAAAAAAAACTGCCATTCTGTCGAGGTGACTTTTCCTGTTTTATCCACAATTCCTTCGCTCTCTGCAGAACTCATTTTTACTTTCTCTTCTTGTCAGAATAATTGTATATAAGTTATCACACAACTTGTTTTCCCATGAGTTCAGGTTGCCCTGCGAGAAGACAAAAGCTGTCTTTGATCTTATCAAGCAAAATGCCTACCGCTTGTAAACCTCCACTGTGTGCGATGGGATGCGACGTGGAGGTGTCGGTTTCTTTGGACAGCCACAGGGAGTACCCGAAATCTACAAGCAGAGAGGGGGCAAACCTGACACCGCTCCAAGCACCTTTTTGTTTGAACTGTTTATGACCCAATGCAGCAGCTGTTTATGGCCCCTCCCCTTAGAAGCAGCTGCAGCTATGTAAACAGGAAATGCCCAAATAAATGAGGAGGCATGGAGCTCCCTCCTCAGAGTGGCGGGGCGACATTGTACGAGGGTACAAGTGCACACACTCTCCTCATGAGCTAAATTGAATCCTGTCTCTGTTTAAACCTGACATCTTCTCACTCCATGCAAAGAAACAACCGCGAGACAACAAGATGGCGCAACTAAACTCGATAGTTGATACTGTTACCTGATTGGCTGTTTAGCGTGTCACGCACACTGATCAATGAACACTTCATGCGTTGCATGGAGCGAGTGCCTTTGTTCATGCAACTAACTTTGCGTCGCAACTGTCAGTTTCTTCCGACGGAGAATTTTTAAAAAATTGCAGAACGTTTTATTGAATGCCTTTTTCATTGATATCCATTACGTCTCTATCGCGATATACATTGATATCGTTTTATTGTTAAGCCCCAATGAATCCAAGGTACCATGTTTTGATAGCTTTGTTGCATGGGCAGACACAAACACTTGGCGAGGAAACAATCACTCAGAGCAGCATTGTCCATGCCAACAACGCAAGCATGCCTGATAGAAAGCACTCAAAAGTAATGCTCCACTTTTCGAAATGCGCTAGCTCACTGCTCATTTACATTGGATATGACATATATATACTAGCGAGGAGCATTAGCGATTTTAAATGGCAATTTCAACACCTCCAAATTTGGTAATGAAAACTACGACCAAGATATACGTTCTAATCAAACGGCTGATGTGTAAAAAGTACAGTGGTTACAGTTTAGGCACTTTGTAGGACTCAATAAAAGACAAGAGTGGCACAGTCAACTTAATTGCAAAGACTACTTCCTGACTACGGCAACACATCATAGCCTATACACTACTGCCATCTGACGTCTTGGAATTGCAACTACATGCAAAGTCTACTCGACAATACTTGCAAATGAGGCTTAGAAATGTAAGAAAACGAGATATGACAACTGGACAGCACAGTTATCAGTGTTGAATGCTAAAAAATAAAATATAATATGATAAAAATATATAATATGTGTGGAAGGATGAGGAAGGACAGGCAATAAGCAGCGTGCGGGCAAGCTGAATCATTTTAATTCCAAAGCATAATACAAAAACAAACAGCATGTAGCTCGGAGACACGCAGGA
Source organism: Entelurus aequoreus (assembly GCF_033978785.1). Lineage (NCBI taxonomy): Eukaryota > Metazoa > Chordata > Actinopteri > Syngnathiformes > Syngnathidae > Entelurus > Entelurus aequoreus. Next base: position 64,763,080 of record NC_084740.1, read on the forward strand.
AGCCAAAAGCTAAACATAGCTTAGCATAATAAACAAAAGACTTACACGTGAGTGCGGCGTAAAGCTAACCAGGACATAACAATAGCATAGCGTAACTCGACAAGAATGCAAACCATCGCCAAAAGCGAACAAAGTACCCGAGACAGGGTATGTCAGGGGGTGTGCAGTGGCGTGCGGTGAGGTTCATGTCTGGTGAGGCACTGACTTCATCACAGTCAGATTTACAAACATATGAACCCTAAATAGTATCTTATTCACCATGTGATTGGCAGCAGTTAACGGGTTGTGTTTAAAAGCTCATACCAGCATTCTTCCCTGCTTGGCACTCAGCATCAAGGGTTGGAATTGGGGGTTAAATCACCAAAAATTATTCCCGGGCGCGGCGCCGCTGCTGCCCACTGCTCCCCTCACCTCCCAGGGGGTGAACAAGGGATGGGTCAAATGCAGAGGACACATTTCACCACACCTAGTGTGTGTGTGACAATCATTGGTACTTTAACTTAACTTTACACTTACAAACTGTAGCATGCACACAAAAAAGCACATTTAATAAAAAAAAACTTTATTATGGTCTTACCTTTACTTATAAGTGCGGGAGCAGTGGTGTTCATGTTGGAGGAGTTGTGAATGAATGAAATATGAAATCCGCGCTGCCGTCTGCAGGTGTACCTAATGTTGTGTCCCTGTTCACTGTTGTTTTTGCACTTTTTGGCTTCTTGTCAAGTGACTTTTTTTGGGTGGATTCGGTCTTGCACGTGGAGGGTTTGGGTGTGGGCTTTGGTTGGTGTGGCCGCGGCGCTCCCGTCGGGCGGTGCATTCTGCGGCGGAGGTGCTTGGCACCAGGAGGCGGGGTTATGAGACGAGCCTCCAGTTTTATGATCGCTCAGCACAAGAAATACGTTACACACATACAGTTGTTGACAAAATACACTGTACATTATATACCTCAGCTAACTAAACTATGGAAATGTATAATATAAGTCATATAGCAATACGGTCTCACTGCACAGCAGGCCAGCAGGTAGCCGAGTCATTGTGCACAATCCATGTTGAGGCACAAATCAGTGACGTGCCTCAACCGTCTCTTCTCAGTATTTGAACGGCAAATGTGAAAATAAAAATAAAAATAATCTAAAACTGGTGAAGTTAAATGGAAAATAACTTTAGTATAATCACTGGATACATATAACAATTTAATTAATTTTTTTTCCTTTTACTTTTTTTTTTCTTTCCATGATGGCAGGTGAGGCCGTGCCTCCCCTGCCTCTAGTGACGGCACGCCACTGGGGGTGTGGTTAGTGTAGACAGCAGGTGGGGACACTAATCAATAAACGAAGGCAGGTGCAGAGAACGGCGCTCGATTAACCAGAAAGTAAACATAGGAACGAGCGCTGAAACAGAAGTAGCCCTTAAACAAATGAAAACTATACCAAATACAAAACAAGACATGACATAGTCAACATAAGCAAATAACCACTAAGATCTCTAATAAGCAACAATGAACTTTTTAATCAACGCCACAAGATGGCAGTCGTTGAATTCGAGGTGTCATGAGTGGTCAACAACCTGCAGCTTTATCTACCTCTGCATGCGCTTTAAATGTCAAAATGTTGCTACTCAGCTATCGGTGCTTTGTTTACAATGAACTCATAAGCTGTATTAATGCTGACTCTGCAGTTTGCTCCTTAAAGCTGTTCCAACATGGCTTCTGTTGCTGCTGTGCTATAAACGGGTTCTTTGTTCGCATGCACTCCGAATCATTATTAGAGTTGAAAAATGAAGTTGTACGCAATGAGTTTTTATAAATATCATGGATTAAAAACCTCTCTGTAATTATCGGCTGCTTCCGATATTTTGCGGTATTCTGTATTTACCGAATTTGCTGTTTTGGTGAACTTGTTTGATAGCTTCAACCCAGCAGCCACAAGACATTCAAACATCGTTGAGAACTTGTTGAATTAGGTCCTGACATTGAGCAACTCAAACATAACAATGAAACAACATGCTTTTTGACGATGTATAATCGATGTTGGGTTCTGACGTTGATTTGACCATTTAATTTTGGTCATTTCCAAATTCTACAACACAAGTACAACGTTGAAACAACATGCATTTTGACAACATTTAATCAATGTCAGGTTGTGACGTTGATTTGACCATTGAATTTTGGTCATTTCCAAATTCTAAAACTCAATTACAATGTTGAAACAACATGCTTTTTGATTACGTTTATTCAATGTCAGGTTGTTACGCTGACTTGACCATTGAATTTTGGTCATTTCCAAATTCTATAACACAAATACAACGTTGAAACAACATGCTTTTTTGACGACATTTAATCAATGTCAGGTTGTGACCATTGAATTTGGGTTATTTCCAGAATCTACAACTCAAATTCAACGTTAAAACAACTTGCTTTTTTACGTTTATTCAATGTCAGGTTGTGACAGTGATTTGACCATTGAATTTTGGCCATTTCCAAATTCTACAACACAAATACAACGTTGAAACAACATGCTTTTTTACAACGTTTATTCAATGTCAGGTTGTGACAATGATTTGACCATTGCATTTTGGTCATTTCCAAATTCTACAACTCAAATACAACGTTAAAACAACATTATTTTTGACAACAATTAATCAATATTGGGTTCTGACATTGATTTGACCATTGAATTTTGGTAATTTCCAAATTCTAAAACTCAAATACAACGTTGATACATGCATTTTGACGAGGTTTAATCAATGTCAGGTTGTGACAGTGATTTGACCATTGAAATGTGGTTATTTCCAAATTCTACAACTCAAATACAACGTTAAAACAACATTCTTTTTGACAACGTTTAATCAATCTTGGGTTCTGACGTTGATTTGACCATTGAATTTTGGTCATTTCCAAATTCTATAACACAAATACAACGTTGAAACAACATGCTTTTTGACGACATTTAATCAATGTCAGGTTGTGACCATTGAATTTTGGTTATTTCCAGAATCTACAACTCAAATTCATCGTTAAAACAACTTGCTTTTTTACGTTTATTCAATGTCAGGTTGTGACAGTGATTTGACCATTGAATTTTGGTCATTTCCAAATTCTACAACACAAATACAACGTTGAAACAACATGCTTTTTTACAACGTTTATTCAATGTCAGGTTGTGACAATGATTTGACCATTGAATTTTGGTCATTTCCAAATTCTACAACTCAAATACAACGTTAAAACAACATTATTTTTGACAACAATTAATCAATATTGGGTTCTGACGTTGATTTGACCATTGAATTTTGGTAATTTCCAAATTCTAAAACTCAAATACAACGTTGATACAACATGCATTTTGACGAGGTTTAATCAATGTCAGGTTGTGACAGTGATTTGACCATTGAAATGTGGTTCTTTCCAAATTCTACAACTCAAATACAACGTTAAAACAACATTCTTTTTGACAACGTTTAATCAATCTTGGGTTCTGACGTTGATTTGACCATTGAATTTTGGTCATTTCCAAATTCTATAACACAAATACAACGTTGAAACAACATGCTTTTTGACGACATTTAATCAATGTCAGGTTGTGACCATTGAATTTTGGTTATTTCCAGAATCTACAACTCAAATTCAACGTTAAAACAACTTGCTTTTTTACGTTTATTCAATGTCAGGTTGTGACAGTGATTTGACCATTGAATTTTGGTCATTTCCAAATTCTACAACACAAATACAACGTTGAAACAACATGCTTTTTTACAAGGTTTATTCAATATCAGGTTGTGACAGTGATTTGACCATTGAATTTTGGTCATTTCCAAATTCTACAACTCAAATACAACGTTAAAACAACATTATTTTTGACAACAATTAATCAATATTGGGTTCTGACGTTGATTTGACCATTGAATTTTGGTAATTTCCAAATTCTAAAACTCAAATACAACGTTGATACATGCATTTTGACGAGGTTTAATCAATGTCAGGTTGTGACAGTGATTTGACCATTGAAATGTGGTTATTTCCAAATTCTACAACTCAAATACAACGTTAAAACAACATTCTTTTTGACAACTTTTAATCAATCTTGGGTTCTGACGTTGATTTGACCATTGAATTTTTGTAATTTCCAAATTCTAAAATACAAATACGTCAAAACAACATGCATTTTGACGAGGTTTAATCAACGTCAGGTTGTGACAGTGATTTGACCATTGAAATGTGGTTCTTTCCAAATTATACAACTCAAATACAATGTTAAAACAACATTATTTTTGACAAGGTTTAATCAATGTCAGGTTATGACAGTGATTTGACCATTGAAATGTGGTTATTTCCAAATTCTACAACTCAAATACAACGTTGGATACAACATGCTTTTTGACGACGTTTAATCAATGTCAGGTTGTGTGTCAATACGTGGTCCTTGGGGTTTGTTTTCCCGGAATGCAGAGGAAAGTTGGCGCGGGCAAGACGTGAACGTAAGTACATATTTTTATTTTAACACTAACAGACTACAAAAAAGGAAGCAAACAATGGCGGAGAACAAACTTGACTAATGAAACAAAACTTGCACAAAGGCAGAAACTATGAACAATAAACACAAATTTACTTGGCATGGAACTATGGTAACATGAAGACAAACCGAGGCAGCAGGGGTGTCAGAAGAAGCATGGTATGAAAGGATAATGTCACCAGGACGAACAACAGAAACAGACAGGCTTAAATAGCAGTGACATGATCAGTGGAAACAGGTGCGTGACTCAAAACGTGAAACGGGTGCGTGACATGACAGGTGAAAACTAATGGGTTGCTATGGTGACAAAACAAACAAAAGTGCACAAAGAGTCCAAAAACAAAACCGAACATGACTAAAACAAAACATGATCACACAGACATGACATTGTGACGCTGATTTGACCATTAAAATTTTGCTAATTTCACAACCAACAATGTGGATCCAACATTGAACAAAAACGTTGTCTCAATTTACAAATACAACTATTTTGCCACGTTTCCAAGTCAGTTTTAAAGGACATGTATGTATAATCAACGTTGTATCAATGTCTTGTACCTGCTGGAAAGGTTCCCCCCTGAAAATCCAAAGTCACATAGTCTTCACTTTGCTGCCAATATACAAAGTTATTCCAGATGCATTGCTTTTAAAGCCTGTTAAGCTGCTTTATTTCCCAGCCGTGTGATGCCTGCGTCAGTTTTAGTGTGGAATAAAAAAAGCAGCATCCCAACTCTTCTTCTTCTTCCTCTTCTTCTTCAGGGTCACTGTCCCGAATTCAGATGCAACTTGTGTTCCGAGGTACCGATGACCCTGCGCCTTGTTTTGAAGCGCCAGCACATCATTGGAGGAGCCATTTGGACACGGGGCTCCAACCTCTACGCTGTCATTGCGCATTCCCAGCACTGTGCAGCCTGGCCTTAAAACATCCATCAGGTGCAGCCTGACCCATGTGCCTCGACAGTTGGCGGGGTTGACATTAAGTGGGACCTACGCCATAACAATGCCTCCTCCCAAATGTCTTCTGGCCTTCCCTCCAACCCCGCCCAGCATGTCTACTAAGGGTTATTTAAGTGCTCAGAACTGCAGAGTAGCTACCTATTACTGTATGAATATTTATTAATGATACTTCTTTTCAATTAGGGGCGATATCAGCAAAATACTAAGTATGCATGTCAAATGTTCGATACAAGCAGTGCTTTTGCACAGCTGGACAGCCAGTTGACATCGAGATGTCTTCCGATAAGCACACAGGTGGTTGTTACTGGCTGACCAATCATTGCTGAGTTGTCTAGTATTTATATACCTACCAAAAAAGTCTGTAAAAGACAGGTTGTGGTCAGCAGGTGGCACCAAACTACTTCTCACCATTGAGTCACAGATTTTTTTTCGTATTTGTATCTACTAGAATCTGGGTATTATCTTCGACCCAACTCTCTCGTTTGAGTCACACATTAAGAGTGTTACTAAAACGGCCTTCTTTCATCTCCGTAATATCGCTAAAATTCGTTCCATCTTGTCCACTAGCGACGCTGAGATCATTATTCATGCGTTCGTTACGTCTCGTCTCGATTACTGTAACGTATTATTTTCGGGCCTCCCTATGTCTAGCATTAAAAGATTACAGTTGGTACAAAATGCGGCTGCAAGGCTTTTGACAAAAACAAGAAAGTTTGATCATATTACGCCTATACTGGCTCACTTGCACTGGCTTCCTGTGCACTTAAGATGCGACTTTAAGGTTTTACTACTTACGTATAAAATATTACACGGTTTAGCTCCAGCCTATCTCGCCGATTGTATTGTACCATATGTCCCGACAAGAAATCTGCGTTCAAAGAACTCCGGCTTATTAGTGATTCCCAGAGCCAAAAAAAAGTCTGCGGGCTATAGAGCGTTTTCTATTCGGGCTCCAGTACTCTGGAATGCCCTCCCGGTAACAGTTAGAGATGCTACCTCAGTAGAAGCATTTAAGTCCCATCTTAAAACTCATTTGTATAATCTAGCCTTTAAATAGACCCCCCCTTTTTTAGACCAGTTGATCTGCCGTTTCTTTTCTTCTCTCCTCTTCTCCCCTGTCCCTTGCGAGGGGGAGTTGCATAGGTCCGGTGGCCATGGATGAAGTGCTGGCTGTCCAGAGCCGGGACCCCGGGTGGACCACTAGCCTGTGCATCGGTTGGGGACATCTCTGCGCTGCTGACCCGTCTCCGCTCGGGATGGTTTCCTGTTGGCCCCGCTGTGGACTGGACTCCCGCTGATGTGTTGGATCCACTGTGGACTGGACTTTCACAATGTTATGTCAGACCCACTCGACATCCGTTGCTTTCGGTCTCCCCTAGAGGGGGGGGGGGGTTACCCACATATGCGGTCCTCTCCAAGGTTTCTCATAGTCATTCACCGACGTCCCACTGGGGTGAGTTTTTCCTTGCCCGTATGTGGGCTCTGTACCGAGGATGTCGTTGTGGCTTGTACAGCCCTTTGAGACACTTGTGATTTAGGGCTATATAAATAAACATTGATTGATTGATTGATTGATACTATTCTTTATTTTTTTTACTGAATATATATATACACAGTAGAGGCCAAAAGTTTGGACACACCTAATTCAATGCGTTTTCTTAATTTTCATGATTATTTACATTGTAGATTGTCACTGAAGGCATCTAAACTATGAATGAACCCATGTGGAGTTATGTACTTAACAAAAAAAAGGTGAAATAACTGAGAACTTGTTTTATATTCTAGTTTCTTCAAAATAGCCACCATTTGCTCTGATTACTCTTTTGTACACTCTTGGCATTCTCTCTATGACAGGGGTGTCAAACTCATTTTAGACCGGGGGCCACATGGAGAAAAATCTACTCCCAAGTAGGCCGGACTGGTCAAATCACGGTACGATAACTTAAAAATAAAGACAAGTTCAGATTATTTTCTTTGTTTAAAAATAGAACAAGCACATTCTGAAATTGTACAAATTGTAATGTTGGGTCTTTTTTACACTTACATGTTGCGGTTAATAGTATTCTATCTTTAGTTGTCGTTATTTATATTTTCTGAATAAATAATGTGATAATGTTCATCAGTCAACTTATTGGTGTTCATTTTCAATCTATCAAGATAAAAAAAAAATATCAAAATCAAATTACGGTATGTTATTTATGTAGTTTGATCATTTTCCTCTATTGATGTACTAACATCATGTGGTTTGTTTTGTACGTATGTAGCATCACATCACCAATGTGACGGTCCACAACTGTATGTGGCAAAATGCAGCTCCACACTGCTGTCGCTTCAACATGTCACTGGCACCAGGTGGATTATGAATTTATTTTATTACAGTGTCCTGCAAAACAGTGCAAATTGTGAGACTGAGTCCACTTGGGTCACGGGATTATCTGTTGGAAGGCTTCACAGTTCTGATGTTTGACAAAATAAAACCAGTTTCATTTTACAAACATGTCACATTTGGATGTGATCGTATAGTGTTTAAACCAAATCTTCATACTAATTATCATATTCATTTTCTCAGTTGGTTTCACCTGTACTGATATTGGTATACTTAAATTTACAATAATCCTTTTTTTTATATGCAAAATACACAGTAAATTGACAGTTACTACATTTTACAGGATGTCCCCGAACGCACCTCGCATCCAAAATGGCTGCTTCAAACCATGCGGTTGATAAACCAGGCTGCGGCCTAGCCAAGCTACCATTAGCATCATAATAATAAATACATTTTAATAATAATAAATTATATAATAAATAATAATACATTACATTTTCCTGAGGGAACTCTCCTGAAGGAATCAATAAAGTACTATCTATCTATCATTTACAAAGATACAAAGAATTGCTATTGCGACATCCAGTGGACACATTTAGAACAGCGGTTTCTTTCATTCAACAATGTTAGGTTAGTTTTTATACTTAGCAAACTCATCCCGCAGGCCGGATAAAACCCGTTCAATAATTTGACACCCCTGCTATAGGCAGTTACACAACAGCTAAGCACACAATAGCACACAAGCTAGACATAAGTGTCCTGGATTGAACAATATTGCTGTTTAAAACAGGACATTTTTCAACATAAAAAAGTGTCAAATAGTTATAGTTGTATATTTTATACACATGCAGAGTCTCCGAGGCAGAAGCGTATTAGGAAGTATAGACGTAACAAATGTGTCCGCATCATTCGACTTACAGTATGAACTTGACTAATAAGTTATTGTGGTCACTTGGTGTTGCTAGAAAAAAAATACTACTCCACTTCAAGGTAAAGACAGCATAAACCCATTCCAGACTGGTAATATTAAATATGTTGGTGTTTTTCATACTTACCATCATTCTCTGTTGGATTAATGTCACTTGGTGTTGGGCTTCACTGTTTTGCTGCCGCCGGTCTCCCTTCTCTTGCAGTCCTGAGCAGAGCCTTTCTCTCACATCTGAGGGCGGTTAACAATTAGGCCATTTTAGGTCCTGCTCACCTGAAAAGTTATTGACTATGGTTCACTCTGCTCCAAGGACGTTTGCACTCGCTTGGCTCCATTGTGATCATTTCTCCCGTTGGCTCCGCTTACCCCTTTTGGCTTCATCCCGGTACAGTCGTGTAGCTTATTCTCCACTCCGTTTGAGTGCGCTTTTTGTTTATTCTCACTCCGTTTGAGTGCCCTTTGTGCTTGTTTTTTGTAAGTGTCCATCTCTGCTTTAAAGTCCAATTCTGGCTTAAGCCGTCCTAACATTTTCTAGCATTTCACTCTACAAAATAAAAGTGTGTATTTACTGCTGATATTAATATCAGTAATGTATCGGAAGTAAATGTATTTAATATGACATACTCAAATATATTTAGGATTTTTTTTGATAACATGTTTGTGTATTAATACCTTTTTTTTAAAATACCCCACATTTTTCTGGCACTCATCTGTTGCGTAAATAACCAGAGATGCTTACTTAGAGAGTATTTATTTGGGCCAAGGCATTTACTTGAGGAGGGTAATGCGGATAAACCAGTTTTGCCACAAAAAAGCAATTATGTGAAGTTGTATTTTAAAATAAATATTCAAAATGACAATGTATTGAACATCATATAAATATAATATTGTAAAACGTTCATCTTTATTATGCACTATAGCAGGGGTCACCAACCTTTTTGAAACCAAGGGCTACTTCTTGGGTACTGATTAATGCGAAGGGCTACCAGTTAGATACACACTTAAATAAATTGCCAAAAGTAGCCAATTTTCTCAATTTACCTTTAACTCTGTTATTATTAATAATTAATGATATTTATCTTTGTGGAAACACTGATCATCTTAATGATTTCTCACAATAAATATATATAGAAACAGATAAATATCAATATGCAACACTTTATTTTTATATTTTCTCTAAGTGCACATTTTTCAAATTGAACATTTTCACATGATCACTTCTAAGACAGTCTTGTGAAATCACAATATCCCATTTTAACTAGCTAGCCACTAACATTTTTTAACAAATCATGAATTACTTTGCACCATGTTTGTACAAATAATAACTCATGTAAAATACAAAAGTAAACTCTCAAATTTTTAAATCATGTCACACTTTGAACTGGACACCAAATCTGTTATCTGTTTCTTTGTCAGTTAGTGGGAAGCCTGGCATTGCATGCTGTTAACTAGTGTGTTGTACTCTGGTGCGTAACTTGACACTGCAACTCCGAGTGAGTCTTGCAGATGTGCATCAGTGAGTTCTGTGTTTGTTCTTGATGAAGTTCATGTCAGAAAAGGCTGATTCACAAAGATAATATTTTTCCTCATTGTTTGTGGAACCTTCTTAATCTTTTGGACATATTTTCACAGCAATCTGGCCTTAAGCTTAATTATGATAAATGTAAAATGTTAAGGATCGGAAATCTAAAGGGAACGTCCTTTCGAATGGAATGCAAAGTGCCTGTTTTGTGGACAGATGGACCAGTTAACATACTTGGTGTTGTTGTCCCAGAAAATCTGGAAGATCTAGGCTCAGTAAATTATGATAATCGACTAAGAAAGCTGGACAAAATTATGCAATTATGGAAAGGGAAATCCCTAACCTTGTATGGTAAAATGTCTATTGCCAACTCGTTAATTATTCATCAATTTATTTATTTGTTTTTGTCATTACCAGCTCCATCACAAAACTTTTTTAAGATTTATGAGCGGAGGGTCTTCGATTTTGTCTGGAACGGCAAACCAGAAAAGATTAAAAGAAAGGTTTTGTACAAAGAGTATGAATATGGGGGCCTGAAACTTCTCAACCTTGAAGCTATGTGTCTGTCTTTAAAAGCATCAATTGTTCCAAAGATGTATTTAAACATTGAGTGGTACACAAATGTCCTGTTGGACAAAAAACATGTACTGTATCAAAATAAATTGTATCCTTTTTTACAAGTGATCCCCTCCCAGAGAGTCTGCTGGGAAACATGGCGGGGTTCATAAAGGAAACAATCCACTCATAGTGGTGTTTTCAATTTTATGTGCCAGAAAAAAGAGACGATATTTTGCAGCAGTTAATATGGATGAACTCTAATATTGTAATAGATGGAAAGCCTTTCTTTTGGAAAAATATGTTTGAAAGAGGAATCATTTTTGTCAATGATATTATCAATGAGAATGGTAAAATTATGAAGTATGATGAATTTAGAGCTATGTATGGTGATGCTTGCTCAAGCTTTTCATTTTATCAACTAACTGGAGTAATTGGGAAAAGATGGAAACAAATAATTAATTATGGAACTACTAAATTATTAGTTTGTAAACCTCTAATAAGAAATTGTAGTTGGCAAAAAGGAACTAAAATAAATAGAAAAATATATAATTTATATTTAATAAAGAAATCTTTGAAGGCTGCCTCATACAACACAAATGGAAAATGGGAGGACTTTTTTGACTGCCCGTTGCCATGGGATGCCATATTCAAACTAATCTATAAAACCACTATCGATGTGCAAAATTGTTATTTTCAAATTAAAATTATTTATAACTTCTTACCCACAGGGAAAATGTTAAAATGATGGAATATGACAGAGTCAGATGATTGTCGATTTTGTTGTCAGGAGCCTGAATCCACCATGCATTTGTTTTGGTATTGTCATATTGTGTCTTTGTTTTGGGTGGAAGTTAAAAAAATGTGTTTAAGGATTGGTTTGTTTATGAAGCTTAATGTGGTTTCTGTTATTTTAGGAGAGTTCATTGACAATCATGATTTAGTCAATTTAATTATAGTACTCGGTAAAATGTTTATTTTTAAGGCTAAAAACAGATATTCACTTAGTATTACTTTCTTTAAAACATTTATTCAGTATTTTCTAACTTTAGAAAGTTACATGGTTGAAAACGATAATGATGCCAAAAAACATTAAAAAAAAGATGAGAAGTCCTCAAAGGCTTATTTTGAAAGTATAATTATGTTTATAGATTATATGATATCTGTTGTTGTGTTCCCTAATTTGAGTGACCTGGACATAATCTGGACTGTACATAAATGCTTATTTTGAAAATGTAATTTTGTTTATAAATTATATGCAATCTGTTGTGTTCCCTAATTTTTTTCTGTGTACATGAATGAAGGTGTGTGTTGCTGAGTCCGACTTGGACATTATCTGGACTGGGCCTGGTTTAAAAAAACCCTTTAAACAAATCTAATTTCATTGACAACCTGGTCTGTTGAAGATAAGGCCCTTTTTAAAAAAAAAAAAATAAGATAAATAAATAAAAAACATTTTCTTGGATAAAAAATAAAGTAAAACAATATAAAAATAATTACATAAAAAATAGTAATTAATGAAAATGTTAGTGGACCAGCAGCCTATACAATCATGTGTGCTTCAGGGACTGTGTCCCTTGCAGATGTGTTGTCTATGTTGTGGGAACCAGAATATTGGTAGCAGAAAGAAATAACCCCTTTTGTGTGAGTGGGTGTGGATGAGTGTGCATGGGGGAGGTTGTTTGGGTTGATGCACTGATTGAAAGTGTATCTTGTGTTTTTTCTATGTAGATTTAATTTAAAAAAAAAAAAAAAAAAAAATTAAAAAAATATATTTATTTATTTATTTATTTATTTATTTATTTTTAGAACAGGCCCGCGGGCGACTCATCTGGTCCTTACGGGCGACCTGGTGCCCGCGGGCACCACGTTGGTGACCCCTGCACTATAGAGTAGTTTTTGCTACCGCTCGACTATACTGTATTTATTCATACTACCGTAATTCTGATTTATTCACCTGCAGAGAGCAACAGGTGTCTATTAACAGGTACAAAACGTTATGGTAGTATTACATGCTGAATATTTTTTGGTCTTTATGCTGCAACTCTTTTGTATGCAGACACTGTACATCGTCATAAGACGTTATAGTTGCTCAACTACAGAGAGTACCAGATACTTAGCATGGAGTACAGCATTTAAAAGAAGGGATTTATTTATTTGTAAAACAAATTTTTGTGATAAGATCCACTAAGGAATATGTGTTATTATCTTTGCCAATAAATTAACAATAAATTAACATTGAATAAAAACCAATACAAAATATACAATATACGCTCCAAACTGTTCCTACAAGGTTGGGAGCATGGAATTGTCTAAAATGTTTTGGTATCCTGATGTATGGCTTAGATGCAGCTGCTCGGCCATGGAAACCCATTCCATGAAGCTCTCTGCGTACTGTATGTGGGCTAATTGGAAAGTCACATGAAGTTTGGAGCTCTGTAGCAACTGACTGTGCAGAATGTCTTTTGCATTATGCGCTTCAGCATCCGCTGACCCCTCTCTGTCAGTTTACGTGGCCCACCACGTCGTGGCTGAGTTGCCGTTGTTCCCAAACTCTTCCATTTTCCTATAATAAAGCCGACAGTTGACTTTGTAATATTTAGGAGCGAGGAAATTTAACGACTGGATTTGTTGCACAGGTGGCATCCTATGACAGTTCCATGCTGGAAATCACTGAGCTCCTGAGAGCGGCCCATTCTTTCACAGATGTTTGTAGAAACAGTCTCCATGCCTAAGTGCTTGATTGTATACACCTGTGGCCGGGCCAAGTGATTAGGACACCTGATTCTGATCATTTGGATGGGTGGCCAAATACTTTTGGCAATATAGTGTATACTGTAGATGTAACTGTACATTACGGTGCTTCTTGTACTTGATATATACACACACACACACATTGAGAGGGAGAATCAAACCCCCACAAAAGCAACACTACAGAAGGCATAAAACTAATAACAATTGCCAAATGTTTGCAATGCAGCGTGTCCCCGTGCGGGTCAGGCCGGGCCAGATGCTCATGAATACTGTAGTCAAGTTGGAGACGCAGGAAGTTATGTGAGGTGAACTTTTGAAAAGCTCAAGGTCACTTCCTGTTTATTCCAGATTCGCTCCCCGACCCATCTGCTCTCATTGTGGCAAGCCGACATGACAGCTCCTATTGTGTATATATTTTTTTCTTTTTTAACACTATTGTTGTTAACTTCTGATTTTATTGAGTTTTAATTTTTTTAAATTTCCCTTGTTGTTTTTAAGACAAGGTCACTGCGCAGACAAGCACGCGATATATTGTTTTTCTTACTCCATAGATAAATAATTGAAGCCTTAACGGCTCCAAAAATGATCTCTTTGGGGGGAAATGCTGGTTAATGTCAGTGCACCTTGAAAGAATGAATGAAAAATATTTTTTTTTTTTTCTTCTCTCGTTCTCATTCTTTTGCGTGGCATCTAAAAATACGCTTTGTGATCATTAAAATGAGGGCGTAGACTGGAGGAGCAGCTGCTGACAGCAAAATAAAAACATTAAATGTGACGCTACCAAAACAGCTGTCAGCCTACAAGAAATAAAGAACAATTATACTCCATTATTTTTACGCTTTTCATTCACATTCTGTTCATTTTGTTGTTCCTGTTAGCATAAATTTGATTTTTTTTACCACACCTGCTTGCTCAATGTCCTATTATAATAGCGTAAAGCCTTATTATATAATTTGATAAATGTTGTTACATTTGTTTTGTGATGCCACAGCAGTGACGGCATGCAAAAGTGTGATGATAACCATAGAGGCGGATAGTAGCGACAAAAGTAGCAGCGTGTGCCCGTCCTGGCTGCTCAGCGCATCGAAGCAATCTGTGATTAAACAACACAAACTGTGTATTAGTCTTGCTGGGAAGAGACTCGCCACCCAGGTAGACCCATTAGTCAGTGAGGGGTACACAATTTATTGTTTTGTATGCAGCTGTTGACTTCTTTTTACAATTGTGTGACAGTTGCAATAGCTCAAAGATGAATGTTGGAAAAATCATACAAAAAATACCAAAATAAAAATCAAAAGGTAAACTTTTCATGTTTGTGTGACAATTAAAATGTTTAAAAATGATGTATGGAAAAAATAATGTAATAATGATAATAATCTCTGAGGGTTAACATTTTACGCTTCTGTGACAGTTAAACTGTTTAAAAATGAATGTTAAAAACAATTGTGAAATTACTATAAATATAATAATAATATAAAAGGGAACACTTTTTCCGCTTATGTGATAATTAAGAATGTTTAAATCTGTATGTTGGGAAAATAATACACAATAAATTAATATTTATAATAATCAAAGGGTAAACTATTTCTGACATTAAAGAATGTTTGAAATCTAATGTTGAAAAAAATGATAAAAACAACAATATAAACATAATTATCATAATAATCCAATGATTCACTTTTTATGCTGTGTGACGGATTAGAATGTGTAAAAATTAATTTTGGAAAAAAATCATAAAAATAATATAAATAGGATAATCAAAGGGAAAACTTTTTACGCTTATGTGACAGTTAAAAAATTAATGTTGAAAAAAAAAAAAAAAAAAAAAAAGAAAGAAAGAAAAAAAAAAATATATATATATATATATATATATATATATATATATATATATATATATATATATATATATATATATAAACATGTTTAACCTTCAGCTTGTGTAACAGTTAAGAATGTTCATTTGTTTCATATGTGTACATTATACATTGCTTGTACTGTTATTGAAGGCATAATGACCACAGCTTGACCTTGCAACAGATTACTTGTATGTCTATTTTATTGTATGCTAATGATGCTTTTGTTATCAATAGGAAACAATATATCGAGGCTCAAAGTCTTCTATCATGCGTCATACTGTCCAATGTATTTTCTTCACATTTTCAACGTGAATATGATGTAAATGGCCCAGCGATGAGGTGGCAGCTCTGCAGCCTTTCGTACAATCAGAGTTGGGGAGTCGCCCCCTGCTGGCAGTTTGACAGACTGCAGGGCCAAGCAGTAAACTGACTTTCTGCATCACTTTACTTTCTTGATTAGTTTTCACACTCATAATTCTGAGGCTAACCCAACATGGCTGTCCTGAATCAGTAATCACAATCAGGCATCGGGCGCTTCATCAACCATCCCAAAAAAAAAAAAAAAAAAAACGACAAAAAAAAACTAAGAGTGTAATCTAAACACATAGTGCATGCAGTATGTAATTACTGCAAGTGAGGAAGTGGCCTTCCTCTCTGCTACAGCTGCAGCATCACAGAACAATTCCAAACACGTCCTCTCATCTGAAAGTTGGAAAACGGCCCAAATGTGTGCCTCGATACATCCATCTATTTTCTTTACCGCTTGTCCTCATTAGCAGAGGTGGGACCAAGTCATTGCTTTGCAAGTCACAAGTAAGTCTCAAGTCTTTGCCCTCAAGTCTCGAGTCAAGTCCCGAGTCAAGACAGGCAAGTCCCGAGTCAAGTCCAAAGTCAAGACTGGAAAGTCTCAAGTCAAGTCACAAGTCCTGCATTTTGAGTTTCGAGTCCTTTCAAGTCCTTTTAACCACAGATTAATATTTTTACACAGATTGTGTATGCTTTTAATCCGCTGTATTTATTTATTAAAACAAGTGCATTTGAAATAGCAGGGGAAAAAAAGTACTGACATAGCAATTCATAATAGCACTATTAACCAGTCATTTAATAGTTTAAACAATTTTAAACATTTAACTCATTCCTTCACAGAATAAACACATTTGCAAAAACAAGTGCAACTGTACTTATTTGTACAAAAGTGTTCACATTGTATTTCCATGGCATATTGCATTGTAACTAGTTCCACAGCAGTTTCTATCCTGTTCTTACCTTATCTCATTGATCTCATCTCATACTGTATGTGTATTTATGTGTGCATACACATGAAAAACATAACAAATACATGAACATAACAATGAACAGAGTTGTACTTTTTAGATGTTAGGGCCCTATGCAATATCTACACATATTCTTAATATAGTATACATTTTAACTGACCTTTATTTGACTATGTTTGTCTTTTTGTAGGTGGCTAAAATATGCGGTGCTGCTGACCGCCGTCTAACGTTATGTTACTGTGTGTGATACATTGATTAACGTAACGTTATGTATAGGTACCTCATGCAACCCTGCTTAAAAAAATCACTTGACAAAAAGTATGAATAAGGTAGCAAACTGCAGTGGACGCAACATATTGCCGTGTTTGCAATGACGTTATAACCACAGACATCTTATAAGTAGATGCAGTATTGGTTGCTGTCACGTGAGCAATTTGCATCTTGAAGTGGTGATGAGGAGCCGGCGAGCAGCCTAAACTGACAGTTGACAGGTAGAAAACAAAGATGCCGGGCTGGTGTTCAGCGTTTTCCTGATCAAATGAGCGGACTGTTGAAAATACGAATCGGGGGATTACTTTTCACAAGTAAGATTTTACATTAATGTACTATTGGTTGTATTTTATGAAAATAACATTACCACAGAGTTGAGAAGGAGCAAAGATCTTCAATATTTGTATGTGAAAATCACAAATAAATCTTCTGGGGGAGGATGACGCCCCTACAGGGGTTTGGTTTACAAACTTTCAGCCCCACCTAAAACAAAATTCACCAGCCGCCACTGATTATGATGCATTCTCATTTTAGGCAAAATATAAGACAATACTTTCTTAACAGTATAATTGTAACCAGGAATAAGTCTTCAAGTAACAATATTCAAATACTAACATTGTTGGGTAAAACAGCATTTGATTTTATTCTGAATCCAGTGAAACAGATTGGTGGTTTTAGCTGATATAAAGACTTTCAGGTGTTTATATATGTTTAAGTATTTGGCAGACGCTTTTATCCAAAGCGACATAAATAAAAAATACATATAAAACAAACACTGTAAACATGATCATTTAAGGGAAGAATGTAATACAAAATATCAATACAAAGTGTCAAGACAGAATAAACTCTCTGCTGCTGCAGCAACAGAGATACAGTCTATAGATATATAGATATCTAATGTATTCATACATTGTTTATGTAGGATATACGCATGTATATATAACGTAATCATATTGTTTCTTCAACTTAAAAATAGCTGACCGTTTTTTTCCCCCTTCTCTGGGCTTATATTCCCAGTTTTGATCTCGGACGTCTGGTCACTTATAGCATATAAGAATATTATATTACTGTTAAACAAACTATGAATAATAAAACATGTGTCCGTTATCATAGCTACACGTATGACAAAAAAGCGCGTGAAAATGAGTGGTATTCAGTGAGGTAAAATGAATTAAATGCGCTGACAGTTCATTGCTCCTGCCAAATGAATTGCACTGAGTGGAGTGGATCACCACTCCAAGATGGCGGCCCCGCGTCTCGTCTGCGCCAGTAGGCAGTAGCGCTCAATGCTGCGTCTACTTATAAGATGTCTATGGTTATAACGTTAGCAGTGAGTTTACAGCCTCACTGATTTAACTACACAGCAAAAAAAAGTCACGTTACTTAGCCAATAAACGTTATGTTACATTCAAAACTTACCCTTCTTTGTGCAACTTCAAATGTCGAACGAAGTTGGAAGTTGTTGCATCTCCGTCTGTAATATTCGAACTGCGTGATTTGCATACGACAATTCGTTTTTTGTTGACCAAGTCGTAGTTTTTATACCCGAACGAAACCAACTTTGGTATAAATATTTCTCACTGGCGCGTTGTTTGACAACTCTTGTTCATTGGTTGTCCTGCAATTTGATTGGCTGAATGCTGTGTGATGAAAACAATGTAGATCTAATTTGATTGGCTGTTGTACTGACAGCACACACGCTGACACGCAGCACACACGCTGATAGACAGACACGTACAAAATGAAAGCTACGGAGCGCTCCCAAATAACTTTTTAAGCTTTAGGTTTTGGGGAAAGTAGCAAGTCATGTCAAGTCAAAAGGCTCAAGTCCAAGTGAAGTCACAAGTCATTGATGTTAAAGTCTAAGTCGAGTTGCAAGTCTCTTTACATTTTGTCAAGTCGAGTCTAAAGTCATCAAATTCATGACTCGAGTCTGACTCGAGTCCAAGTCATGTGACTCGAGTCCACACCTCTGCTCATTAGTAGTCAGATATGCAGACCGTATAATAAGGCAATCGTGAAGCCCCTGTCTGATATAATGTCGCAAATATTATCAGACATGCTTAAACAACATGTCAATATGTTCTAAACCAGGGGTCTCCAAACTACGGCCCGCCAGCGTCCAAATTCAGGCCCGCGGGAAGCCCCAAGTATTAAAAAAAAATAAAAATTAAAAATATATATATTTTTTTTTTCTGTCTTTTCTTATCCACTTTGTACCGCTTGCTACTCACGGTGTCTCCTAGCCGCTCAGGCAAATCATATTGTCTAAAAATGCATTTTCTCATCGATAACGTAACATCATCGCGCGCGCGGAAAGTGCGCTATATACACTACCGTTCAAAAGTTTGAGGTCACATTGAAATGTCCTTAGTTTTGAAGGAAAAGCACTGTACTTTTCAATGAAGATAACTTTAAACTAGTCTTAACTTTAAAGAAATACACTCTATACATTGCTAATGTGGTAAATGACTATTCTAGCTGCAAATGTCTGGTTTTTGGTGCAATATCTACATAGGTGTATAGAGGCCCATTTCCAGCAACTATCACTCCAGTGTTCTAATGGTACAATGTGTTTGCTCATTGGCTCAGAAGGCTAATTGATGATTAGAAAACCCTTGTGCAATCATGTTCACACATCTGAAAGCAGTTTAGCTCGTTACAGAAGCTACAAAACTGACCTGCCTTTGAGCAGATTGAGTTTCTGGAGCATCACATTTGTGGGGTCAATTAAACGCTCAAAATGGCCAGAAAAAGAGAACTTTCATCTGAAACTCGACAGTCTATTCTTGTTCTTAGAAATGAAGGCTATTCCACAAAATTGTTTGGGTGACCCCAAACTTTTGAACGGTAGTGTATATATATATATATATGTATATATATTAAATATATATATATATATATATATATATATATATATATATATATATATATATATATATATATATATATATATATATATTATATATATATATATATATATATACAGCCCGGCCACAGGCCAAATTGTTTTAACCCAATGCGGCCCCCGAGTCAAAAAGTTTGGGGACCCCTGTTCTAAACCATACCCATGTGTATTTGTATTATAATATAACCATCGCTCAAACCGTACCGGTTGTACAAACTTTAATGTACTATGCCAGTGGTTCTCAAACTTTTTTCACCAAGTACCACCTAAGACGGTGGTCAGCAACCCGCGGCTCTAGAGCCACATGCGATTCTTTAGCGGCGCTCTGGTGGCCCCATGGAGCTTTTTCAAAAATGTATGGAAATGGAAAACAAATGGGGTGAAAAACATTTTTTTTTTTTGTAATATTGTTTCTGTAGGAGGACAAACATGACACAAATCTTCCTAATTGTTAGAAAGCTTTAGTGATGAGAGTAGTTGGCAAGCCCCGTTTTGTCCTACTAATTTCAGCGGCCCTTGAACTCACCGTTGTGTGGACTGTGACTCCAACAGTTTGTTTACATGTACAACTTTCTCCGACGCTGCCACAGAAAGACGTGTTTTATGCCACTCTTTGTCTCGTTTTGTCCACCAAACGTTTTAAACTGTGAGTGAATGCACAAAGGTAAGCTTTGTTGATGTTATTGACTTGTTGGAGTGCTAATCAGGCATTTTTGTCACTGCATGACTGCAAGCTATTCGATGCTAACATGCTATTTAGGCTAGCTGTATGTACATATTGCATCAATATGCCTCGTTTGTAGCTATATTTGAGCTCATTTAATTTCCTTTATTTCTGTTCTCTGTGTATTTAATTTATATTTGCATGTCTCATGACACATTATCTGCATGTAATACTGGCTGCATTTTGGATAGTTGTTTGTGTGCCATGTTGTTAACTTGGACACGCACATCTGTATCTTTGACCATTCTAAGCCAGTCATTTCCAGGAGTTATCTCACCCTCTGAGAAGTTGTACTAATGTTTTCCAATGTTGTACAAATGTGTGGAATAAATATTACATTTCAACATTTCTGTCAACAAAGATTTGAGTCAGCCTGCGACACATAGTCATTTTGATAGTAGGCTAATATAGTTAATTAGCGACTTACATCATGTGTTGCCATCATTATCACACTTATATAAGTCTTTGAATTTTTTGCGGCTTCAGACCGATTACTTTTTTGTATTTGTGGTCCAACATGGCCCTTTCAACATTTTGGGTTGCCGACCCCTGTCCTAACACAACACTTGGCTCTCCAAGCGCCACCATAATAACCAACATTAAAATACAGTCGCCTAGTACCCTAAAGTATTCATTAAAAAAAAGGCAGAGGTTTTATTTGCCAAGTATATTTAATATGTTTGACCACTGCGACATTACACACAGTTTGAACAGTAACACTGTGTTTGAATATTTAATTAAGTGATTCCTTGGCGTACCACTACCACAGTTAGAGAATCACTGTACTATACTATATCTATGCTACAGTATATATACGACCACCTGTAAATATGTAAATATAGCCATCAATTTTGAAAAGTGTTTGAGAGAGTGGCTGTGCCAACAACCTAAGTGGTCGTGGTTCGATCCCCTGCTTCTACCAACATAGTCACGTACGTTGTGTCCTTGAGCAAGACACTTCACCCTTAGCTTCTGAAGGGTCGTGCCCATGGCAGCTCCTGCCATCTCTCTCTCTCTGTGTGTGTGTGTGTGTGTGTGTGTGTGTGTGTGTGTGTGTGTGTGTGTGTGTGTGTGTGTGTGTGTGTGTGTGTGTGTGTGTGTGTGTGTGTGTGTGTGTGTGTGTGTGTGTGTGTGTGTGTGTGTGTGTGTGTGTGTGTGTGTGTGTGTGTGTGTGTGTGTGTGTGTGTGTGTGTGTGTGTGTGTGTGTGTGTAAATAATGTCAAAGTGCTTTGAGTACCTTGAAGGTAGAAAAGCGCTATACAAGTTAGGGCTGCAACTAACAACTAGTTTGATAATCGATTAATCTGTCGATTATTACTTCGATTAATCGATTAATAATCGGATAAAAGAGACAAACTACATTTCTATCCTTTCCAGTATTTTATTGAAAAAAAAACAGCATACTGGCACCATACTTATTTTGATTATTGTTTCTCAGCTGTTTGTAAATGTTGCAGTTTATAAATAAAGGTTTATAAAAAAAATAAAATTAAAAAAAAAAAACATTTAAAAAAGTAGCCTCTGCGCATGCGCATAGCATAGATCCAACGAATCGATGACTAAATTAATCGCCAACTATTTTTATAATCGATTTTAATCGATTTAATCGATTACTTGTTGCAGCCCTATTACAAGTATAAGCCATTTAAATGTTTTACAAAATACATCCATCCATCCATTTTCTACCGCTTGTCCCTTTCGGGGCCACGGGGCTGCGCTGGAGCCTATCTCAGCTGCATTCGGGCGGAAGGCGGGGTACATCCTGGACAAGTTACAAAATACATATGACACACACAAAAAAACTAAAAAGTCTAGATTGGAACTTTGAGATCATCATTTTAATCCAGGGGTCTCAAACTCAATTTACCTGGGGGCCACTGGATGCAGAAACTGGGTGAGGCTGGGCCGCGAGAAAAGATTTCTTAAAAAAAATCTAACATGCACTTTTTAATGAATTCACCTTCTTTGAATGGCTTTCCCGCCCTAGCAACCATCTCACTCACCATGTAGCTAGCTTTGACTGCTGCATCGCTCCTTTCGCTTGCTTTCTTGACGATATCTTGTTGCCTCAGTAGACTGGTTTTAAATTTGCAACCCGGTTCACTCTCTCATCTCCCTGGTATTTTGCATACTCCTCAGCATGTCTAGTTGTATAATGACGTTTCAAATTGTATTGCTTGTGCACTGCAACTTTCTCTGTATCAACTACAGAAAAGAGCTATAAGGATTATTCATAAAGTAGATTACTTAGGACACACTAACATATTTTTTTATTAATTCCGGTTTATTGAAATTACAGGAGCTAGTAAATTACAGACATTATGTGTCATGTTTAAGGCTAAAAGTAAAACATTACCAGCAAATTTACAAAAAAATGTTTGTCATCACTTCTGAGAATACAGAACAGAAGAAAAGGTCATTTCCAACATCAGTATTCAAGGACAACTTTAAAACAAATGTGCATATCAGTGGTGGGGGTTAAACTATGGAATTCTCTTTACAATGAGATAGAAGATTGTAAAAATATATTCCAAATGAAAAAATATATAAAGACAGAACAATAAAATCATATGGACAGCCATAAGTGTTTACATTTTGCTTTATATTTATAATTTTTTCGCCTGGTTTTGTATTTGTTTTGTATCATCCCTTGAGGTGTATATTACTTCTTTTGTTTTTTTTGTTCGGTTTGTACATCATGAAGTTTTGCACTTGTGTTTTTTGTGTGTTTTTTTGTTTGTTTTCGTTATATTTGGATGTAATTGTTGGTTTATATGATATCATTAAGTAAGACTACGTATTATGTTGAAGGGGGCAGAAAAATATCAGATTTTTCTTCATCCTGCTCCTTCTCAGGCATTGGTGTGTAAATGTATAATTGAATAATTGAGGTATAATTGTCTATCGATCAAAGATGCACATCAATGACGGAGATAAATAAAAATGAAATGAAATAAGACACGTCGGGGGTGCCCCTTAACTTATTTGGGTGTTACCATTTAGTGGTCAATTGTACGGAATATGTACTTCATTGTGCAACCTACTACAACTAATAAAAGTCTCAATCAAAGCGCTCATCTTCCCCGCCCGGACTGTTTACAGCGGGGGCGGGAGCGAGCAGGCGGGCGAGCGAGGGAGGGAGGCAGGGAGGGAGGGAAGAAGAGCATGTGCGGGTGTCGTGGAAAAGCGGCAAAATGTTTCTCTGCTTGCATCACGCAAGTGACGTCAATGCCTACTTGCCAACCTTGAGACCTCCGAATTCGGGAGATGGGGGGGGGAGGTTGAGGTGTGTGTTTTTGTAGCCCGGAAAAGTTAGGGCTGCAAAGGGTTCTGGGTATTTGGTCTGTTGTGTTTATGTTGTGTTTAGGTGCGGATGTTCTCCCGAAATGTGTTTGTCATTCTTGTTTAGTGTGGGTTCACAGTGTGGCGCATATTTATAACAGTGTTAAAAAATAAATAAAATAAAATATGACCAACTTGCATGTGTCTGCAGAAGCCTCATACAACATGTGTCTAAGCAAGCACGCTGTTAGTAAGCGGATGATTTAGCTGTCCTGTCTCCTAGCAGTGCTGGCTTCCAACAGCTGCTGAATATATGTACAGATTATGGTTTAAAATATGATGTGAAATATAATGCCAAAAAGAGTGTCATCGTGATATGTAGAACAAGAGAGGACAAGGACCTCTCTTTT
>NC_084740.1:64792356-64851272 GCF_033978785.1 Entelurus aequoreus
TAGTACGGCCCGACAGGTGGCGCCATGCCGTGAGGCGGGAGATAAGGACTCCCTAGGTGGATGTGGATCTTATTGTCCTCTGTGGTGATGATGCTAGGACTCGAGTCGGGGCTGCTGTTGGCGCACACGTGGTGCCAGCTGTTTTGCCGCTCGGGGGTCTTGCAGAACGTGGCGGCTTGGTTCCCCATGTCGGTCGGCTCCGGGGAACAAGTTTGGACGGTCAGAATCTGGATGGGAAGGTCGGGGGTCGCCGAGCGGGATGAATTTGGGCTCATCACTCGAGAGATGGGTGTTCCGCTAAGCAGGGAAAGGGTGCGATCGGGACTCGATGGTGGGCTTTTAGCGGTTAGCGGATTCTGGATGATGGTGATTCTTTGGTTTGGTGTGTTTCCACCAGACGGTATAAAGGCTGTGCTGGTGTAAGAGGCAGATGCATCAGAGGTTGGGCTGCTAATTTCAAGGGTGGCGGTGTTGAGAATGTGATGAGGGGTAACCTTAATTTGCAGGGGCTGACCGGGCGTGTGGGTTAGCATCATCACATCACCGTTAGGCGCTTGGTGCACATTGAGCCCGTTGGCTGGGTGTCCTCTGTTTTGGCTCACAATGTTGTTGGCACTGTTTAAGCTGTTGAGGTTGTTGATGAGACTTGATCCTCGGCTGTCCGTGATTTCTACGTTGTGGTTTGGATCTTCCTTATCGCCTTTCTCGTCAAATGTTTCATTAATTGTTGGAGTTTGGCAATCTGAAGGCAGATTGTCTGCGGAATCGGTTTGCACCTCCTTGGTGGTGTGGTAAAGGTTTGCAATGTGCTCTTCGTTCTCACCTGGCGTTAGGTTCTTCAATCGTCTGTATCTGTCGAGTTCACCACCCAGTTCCCTCATCTCTTGGGCTAGTTCCCTGTTCCTGGCCTCTTGTTGGGTCAGCTTACCCTGGAGCACAGAGTGATCCGTCTGCACCCTGTTGATGGATTCTTCTGTCCCCATCAGCTTCTGCAGTTGCTCCTTCAGGGTGTTGACTTCTCTCCCGAGAAGTCTGGACTTGACCTGTTCCTTCTGAAGACGACAAAGAAGAAGATGCTCCTGGTTGACCTCCTGCTTCTCTGCCTGCTTGTACCCGGAAAGCTCCTTTTTGGCCATTTCCAATTCTTTTATTAAAGACTTTGTTTTCATCTGTTCATCCTTTAGTCTCTTTTCTAGAGATTCATAGTCGTCTTCTACCTTCAGCAGTTCTTTCTCCATCATCTCTTTGTCCTGTAGTCTTTTTTGCAGCCTCTCCAGCTCCCATGTGAGCTGTTTGACTTTGTTTTCTTCTGATTGGCAGTGAGGGCTGGCATTGTTAGGGATGGAGCCTTGTGCGTACTTCTCTTCCTTCTCTCTCCTGTTTTCCAAAACCTGCAACCTTTTCCTCATCATGGCCATTTTACTCTCTAGCTCAGCATTTCTCTGCTCCTCTGCTATTAGTCTTGCCTGGAGCTCATCCCTTTCCTTCTCCATGCCATTTATCCTTTCCACCACATCTGCCTTGGAGCTCAGCGCCTCCTCTTCTCTCTTGCTGCCCCGCCCACCAAGCTTTTCCTCAGCTTGCTGCAGCCTCTCGGACACGGTCTTCCTGTCCTCCACCAAGGCCGCCGTAAGCGACCTTAGTGTTGCCAGGTCTCGTCTAATCGCCGCTTCGCTTTTCTCCAGCTGGCCTTCACTTGACTCCAGCTCCTTCACTCTGACCTTTAGGGAGTCCACCTCACCCGTCAGCACCTTGCTCACATCTCTCTCTCTTTCCAAACTTTCCCGCAGACTGCAACACTCTTTTTTGCTTTTACCCAAAGCCTCTTCTACCCGGTCCAGTTCGCTGAGTCTACAATTTAGCCGGTCCACCTCAACCTTCAGGCTAAAACAGTTTTTGGTCTCCTTCACCAGTCTGCAGTCCAGATCCCGGCACTGGTCGCTCATGCGGATAAGTTCCTCGTCCTTACCTTCCATTTCCACCACCCGTCTCCTTAGTACTTCTACTTCTGACAGTGACCCAGGCTGCCCGGCGTCTCGATCACTCGGCTCCCGAAGTTCCACATCCTTCTCCCTTGTGGAATTTCTCCTCTCTTCTAGAGCATCGATTCGGCGGCCGACGCTCATATTCTGCTGCCGCATCGACTGGTTTTGAGTCGCCCCCTCGGCGAGTTGAGCCGTCATGGTGCGGCAGGAGTGCTGGAATTCTCGATTGTGTCGCTCCCCCTCGGGATGCATTGGATTTAGCCGCTGCTGCTGGTGCCTCTCTTTTGCCGGCCTGACCTCCGGGTCAACGCTGTCGGCGATGGCACTCAGTGCTTTGACATAACACTGGTGCTCCTTCAGGAGCTTCTCCAAACGCTGTTGCTCCTTCACAAGCAACAGTGCGAATGCCTTCAGCTCATTCAGCTCCTCTTCAAGAAAGAACACTTCCCTTTCTCTGGTTGTCTCCTTTAAGTGCTGGTATTGCTGTTCCTTTACAATCAAGAGCTTTTGTCTAGAGAGAGAGCAAAGAGGGGGGAAAAAAGAGCATTACTTATGTCCAAAGAATGTTTAAACTGTGTTAAAGCGGGACAGTGTATTTCATTCACCAAGAACATGAGGTAATGTTACATTTTGGCCAAAGCTGATAAACACAAAATATTTCCCTTTCATGGTTTATTTTCAGTATAAACATTTATTTAAATACTAAGAACTGTATCATGTGCTTCTACCTATTCAAGAAAACAGAACATTTTGTCCTTTCTTTTCATATTGGCTCCTGCTCATGTGTGTCGACCTGCAAGACGTAACGCATGTTAGCCGTGTAACGTGTGTCGGCTTTTGTCATCCGTGAGGTCGAGCCGCGCTGTGATTTAGTATGTTTTCACAGGCATGGCAGATGGTCCCTCGGCAGGAAGCGTTCGGTAATTAAAAAGTGTCTTTACCCACCGGTACGCTTAACACCACATCCCGTCGTCACTCTCCCAACTGTGCACATCGGAAAAAAACTGTCCGACTAACAGAGATGCATTCTCATTGAGTCATACACTAATTTATAGTATATATAATAATCTATTGTTTTACTTCTCTGCAACGCTATTTTTCTCTGATTGTCATCTAAACCTTCAGTATCTTGTTTTTTTTTTTTAAATAGTCTTACCGAGTTTGGGTCTATTTTTGAAGTTCAAAAGCCCTGATACCAGTTTCTGAAAGACTTTGTGTTGTATTGTTGTAATTCTTCATTGCCAACATGGCTACTTCAGTTAGTTACCTTTTGTACTAACAATACCAACTTTTTAAAAGTACTATACAATTACTAATATAAGTCAAACAGTCCTACCTGTCCCAGGGACCTCTGTCCTTTCCTTTTTACAATCCTCTGAGATCAAGACGGGCCTCAATTCTTTCACCTCTCTGCCTTTTCCCGGAGATCCCAGTGATGTGGACATTCCATGCGGAAAACCAAACATTATGAGAAGTGCTCTGCGCACCGACTCTAGCTTGCAGCCAGCAGCAGCCATTACATCATCAGCCAAGCCTTATATGGTCACAGCCTCTACTGGTGTGTGTGCATGTGTCTGTGTTAGTGTGTCAGCTTTTGTTCATGTTTTGAGACCCTGATGGGGGCTATCATTTTGTTGACAAAGAGCTTCAGGCAGGGTTAAATGTTAAATTGTATGATGAGATTTGTTAGGGGTTAGGCATTCAGTGGTTATAGTTAGGGTTAAGTTTCCAGGAAAGTGTGTGATGTCCTCTGAAGTGATGGAAATACGTGTGTGTGTGTGTTTTTTTTTTTAACTGGAGTTCAGCCCATTCCAGATGAGCTCATTGTGCAGCCATGCCAAAGAGGCTAATGGGAAGGACAGAATGTGTTGGCATGTCCAAAGAACTGTAGTTCATTTAAGTGTGTGAGCTTGTCCGTGTGCGTGTCTCTCACATGTGTTTTAAGAAGCGGCATGTTTTTGTGTGTCGTAGCCGTTTTTGCCTGGGGGTCTGATAACCTGACTGTGAGATGACATCACTTCACCGGCCCACAATTACATCCATATGTTTTTCTCTTTCTAGCTCCTGACTCCTTAATGTCTCTCTAACCTTTTTTAAAAAATGTTTTTATTGAATTAAAACATTCTTGACAGTGGGTTCGCCTGACATCATTGTCTGTTGTTCATCGAGCATTCGCTGCATCTTTCTGCTCAAGACAATAAACAGCGATCATTTTGTTTCCCGTATAAGTCACGTCTGAGGTAGAACAGAACAGAACGTTTTAGTTATGTGAAAAATCCTGGCGTTACCAATAGTAACGGATAAACAAGCTCTAACTTTAACTCTGATTTTCTTAAATTGTTCCTGGTAGATTAACCCTTAAAAGGTACTTAAAATAAACACTAACACATTTAAAAAAAAAAAAGTATCTTGCAATTCATTCTATACTGTTGCCAAGTTTTGAGCGAATAAATGACATGCATTCAAATACTTTTATAGTAACCGTCTAAATTCCGTTGGTACTACCAGGTACTGATTCCAAAAATCAAACGGCCCTGTATTTCGATACCAAACACTTGGCGGGTAAACAAGCACTAAGTGTGGACTCCGACAAACTGCCTCGAGATAAGGTTGCCATTGTCCATGCCAACAAAGCAAGCATGCCCAATAGAAATTGCTCAAATGTAAGGCTTCACTTTCCAAAATACGCTAGCTCGATGCTAATTTACATTGGATATGTCGTATACATGCTACTGATTAGCCTTAGCGATTTTACATGGAGATTTCAACACCTACATTTGGTAAAACTACAACTAAGATGCACATTGCAATCAAAATGACACAAAAGTGTTTTTACGATGCGTTCAAGGACCACGGAACAGAGTAGGACACCACAACGCCTGTCAGAACTATCTTATCAGTGAAGCATAAGAAACACAAAACATGTATAAATGTAAAAAAAAAAAATTAAAACCTTATTTATTTTTGTTTTATATCATGAGGAAAAAGTATTGCAAAATCAATATTTCAAAATAGTGGGATCTTTTTTTTCACGTTTTTATTATGCAAGCACGTAATTAGCGGTGATTAATCGCGATGAATATAAATTTAAGCATGATTAATCTGATTTGTAAAAAAATAATTGGCAGCTCAAGTTAAGATACAATACATGTGGGATCAAAATTAGGCAACTTTTGTAGTGAGGAGCAACTTTTTTGTCCGTGTAGCATTGCTATTTTAACCTACTTTAGGGAACAGAGAATGTGATGTTTTAAAATTGTGTATCGTCTGGCAAATGTCTTTTGTTCAACATAACCAAAATGGCTTGACAACTTTAAAAAGCTGAATGCACCAAAATGTCCTCGGGATCTTTTAAGTGTTAGCGAAATATGCCACATGATAAATCTGAGCAGTATTTATGCGTTTTAGGGGCAAGAATTAAGGGAAAATGTAAATGACTCACCTGTGAATGCTTGTCATTAAAACCTTTTTTTTTTTCCCCAGCTATGAATACCAAATGAGTGTGCCCCATATTTGACTTCAGCTTGTGCTAGCTGTTGACATAATTGGTTAACTGGAAAGTCAAGCACATCTCAAATAAAACCTTGCTATCATTAAGTTTTATGACTTCACAAGAATATGAGTTGTGTTCCGGCACTGATCCGAGTCTGGTATCATTAGTAAATAACCTAACAAGATTTCTCTGGCACTCGAGGTTAAACATTTCTCAGCAGAGACCTCCACATTCCTCCCCACACACCCACACCTCCCACTACAAAGTTCACAAAGTCCTTGTTCCCACAGAGGAGCTGACATCTGCATGGCTTGTCCTCAATTACAAGCATGAGCCCGTCCTACAGAGACTTTTTCCAAGAGAGCCTTCAAGAGTGCAGCAATATGTAATATGGCCCTGTGTGCGAGGACGACCGTCTCTTCGGTTGTCCTATTTTTATCCAGGGGTGTAATTTTACTAAAAAAAATTATTTTTTTAAGCATCTGCTTCTTGAGGTTCCAAATATCCTCAAATAAAGGCCTCCACTATAACAGATGGCGTGTCGCATAACGTATCGAAGGACACCTGATGTGACATGTCTAAATTAATGAAGGTAAAGATAAACTATAATAAATGGTCTCACAGCCGTGCAACAATTCCGCTATTAGAGAAACGCGCGCAAGTGCTGAGACCGATGCACAGAGTGAACCCTCTTGCATCCTGTTTGGAAGTGAGAGTTGAAAACATTTATCATTGCCAGTAAAATTAGGGCCGTATAAACTCTCCTGTATTTTTTTTCCAAATTATAATTTTTTTTCTAGTTTTAGTGTTTTCCGCTTGAATATTGCCGAATTTATTGTTTTTATTTTTTTCCATTTTCACTTAGTGTTTTAGGTTGAAGCATAATACAGTGGTACTTGAACTTACAAGCACAATTCATTCCACGACCAAGCTCGTAACTCAGAACACTCATATCTCAAAGCAGCCCTGCTCATTGAAATTAATTGATATTAATTTAATCGGTGCTTGGCCCTCTTAAAACAGCACATTTTTAACATGTGAAACGCCTTTTGAAAAAAGCAAAAACTTCTAGATAATACTGTTTAGAATCATTACAATAGCATGTACTGCAAACAACCACAGTTGTTTTATGTAATGTATTAATATTGTTGACTAACGGGTGATTGACTCCTTTGGGCTGATTCTCTGTGCAGCATTGCCAAGTCTGCATATTATCCCCTTTTATTATAAGCTTTTAATTTTAATAGAGCCGATGTGTGTTTCTCTCGCGGCATCTGGCAACACTACCCAACGTCTTCGAGTGACCGACCGGAGAAGTCACTTCCACAACTTTTGTTCAACCATCCCAGTTTTTGGAGCCAGGACAAGACACACAAAAAAACTTTTTTTTGTGTCTAGTTGTAATTATTTATAGATAAATGTTCATTGTTTGTGGCTGCATGCGCATAGGCTCACTACAGCTCGTGTGAAGCAAACAATGCTAGGGCGAAGACTTATTTTTAATGTTTTGTTCCTCTGATTTGGTCGTCACTTTCTTCTCCTGCATACTAACTTTCTTAGTTCCGGTGGTTGTAGAGAAGGAGGTTGATCTCTGAGCGGCGCTCGAATGCGCACATCACCTGTCACATCAATTCTTACATTTGATTTTTGTGTGAGCGAAGCAGGCATAACAGTGTGCAGTGTTTCCCATAAACTGCCAAGATACCTGTGGCGGTGGGGGCGTGGCTATCGGCGTGGCTATGGGCGTGGTCATCATGACATCGAGTAATTTGCATAATTTACTACAATGATATGATTTTCTCTAAAAAGGCTAAAAAAATATATACTTACTAATTAATAATAACAGTTTTGTTTTAAACGTCCATCCATCCATCCATCCATTTTACAATATAATTGCAACACTTTATGTACATATTTATATACAGATTTGAACAATAAGTTATTCACTGAAATACATTTATTAATTGTGGTTCTTACAAAAAATATATCTTATAAAATATAAAAGCTTAAATGTCTCTTAAAGCTCTGCCCCTTTAATTAGTGCATACTAAATAATTTAACTTTAGCCTACTACTACAACCATATTATTTACCAGCAACATAAAGTGAAACAGAGTCAGAGGTGTCCTGCCACAGTCAGTAACAAATAAACAGAAAACAGTATTGGTCAAATACAAATAAGGCAACAAGAGAAGTATCCTACACTTCTCTTTTGTAAAGTAAATCTGAACAGCCTATATGGGCATCTACATCAACTATATGATTTGCCTGAGAAGCTGGACAGGACAAAAAAAAAAAAAAAAATTTTTTTATTTTTTTAAAATTGTTTTTATTTGTGGCGGACGTAATTCTTTCGTGGCGGGCCGCCACAAATAAATGAATGTGTGGGAAACACTGATGTGCAACAATATATTCAGTCTTTAGTACTCAAACAGCACAAACCTGTTACAAATATTACTTCAACCAACAGCGAGAATGCTCGCAACTTAAAGCGTAACAAAAAATCGTATTTCGAATTACTTGCAAGTTAATGTACTCGTAAGTTGGGTTACCACTGTAATTTTTTAGAACATTGGTGGCCGCGTCCACACCAGCAAATTGTCTAGCATCAGCAGCTTCTTTGTGCATTTCTGTGTTTTTCACGCGGCTTTTGGACAAGTAGTTATCAAATTCGTAATAAAAAGCATATCGACTGACACGTAGAAGTCATTTGGGAACTGTTCATCTTGGTGTTTCGGAGTAAGAGGTGAGTTTCATAATATTTTACACATTTTTGTTAGAGATGTGTTAGATGTGTTTTTTAAGAGGGTCACGGATCCCCGAAAACACAATTTCCGCAACTGTCCGCATTTATGTATTGGCTAATTCCGTGATTCCGACAACAATTCCGTTAACGTGGAAATCATATGGCGCTAAGTTTTGTTCTTTGTACAGTGTAACCGAGTAGTGGCTAAGCTAATCGCAGCAAATAAAGAGCACTTCCATAAGCAAAAAGTTCCTGTGCGATTCAAACTGGCCACAATAGCGGCAAAGTCTCGAAGTTGGCAACACCGATCCCTCCTGCTGCATTTTCTTATTCTCTGTTAGACCATGGGTGTTTGAGGTGTGTTACAAAGCGGAGTTACGAATCATACAGCCACCTACTGTCCCATGTTTTCATGACAAGCTACATTTACACACAGTCCCTGTTCTGACCTCACTATATGTGTTAAGGTTATACAGCTTGGCAGACAGCTAACAAACATCCAAGACCTCTAATAAAGTTCCAAAGCAGATTAATCCATTTAGGCTCTTTATTGTTGTTGATCTTGCTTTGTCTTTTTTGTATCTTTACTTTTATCTTGCACTGGACTTTTATTTTTTGTAAAACTGAAATACACACAATGACAAATGTATAAGGTATGTGGTTCAATTAACATACTGAAATGTAATACACAATATGTAAATATTAGCTTCACACAAATATACAGTACTATCATCAAACAAATACTTCTGAGTGTTGAAACTATTTCGATGGTGGAAATATACGACTGGCAGCCATTTTAAGTCCTCAAAACATCCATTAAAACAGTGCTCAAATATTGTTTTTCAATAAACATCTTAGTATCAAATTGAACCACTTTCCACCTTAATATTGAGTTACATAAACAAGTTAAACAGTTTACTAACAGACTTATATTTTCCAAGGCTTGTAAGAGCTAACACAACTTGTCTACTTCTCATTGTCTCATGAACTGAACTGACATCGTCAACCCGGAAGTGCCCAAACTAACGACGCATAGTATTTTCATATCGCCACAAGGTGTCAGTAAGAGTCTACAATCAAATGGGCATACCAGTCCCGTTATACTGTTTCACGAGCGAGGGTGTTTAGGTAGCACCAAATCTTTTTGGAGTTGTTTGAGATAGGTTGGCGACATCTTTGAAACCGACTTAAGCAGGTTGCATTTTAATTATACAGCGTCTCACACAATTTGATAATGCAAAACATAGCGTCGCGACTGCCTATCTTTGCTACGCTGTTGCTTTTTGGATTGCACAAGTTCCTTCCAAATATGCAATGCCGCCCCCAGTGTTAGTAATGAAATCAAAATGGCAATTGAGCAATCAGTTCATCATGCCAGCTGTTTAGAATAAAGTTGGAACCTTTGAAGCTGAACTACTTCAAGTCATAAAAGTCAGAATTTTGCAGAAAACGTGGAACATTTCCATCCTGCTTTTGTTAATACACATGTATTGATATATGTCATACAGAAAATCTATCCAAAAAACATTCAATGTGCGTCAATGTGTTTCTTTTCAAAGACTTGTGCTCTCAACAAAGAAGACCATCATCACGTCGTCTTTTATTTATTTTATTTGAAGTTCCACAAACACCCCCATGTGCAAAACAGATGGTCTTATCTGGATGCAAACTATACACTGAATTCCAGTCATTGCATATCATCTCCTGTACCACAATCCCTGCTGCATGTCAAAAGGATGATTACTTGTGCACGTCGCTATGAAACAACTCACTTGTTCCATAGTTTATGCCTATGTGTCTTATATACAGCATTTGCATGTTGAAACTGCACACTATTTGTAGTAGGACGGGCTTTTGGCTAAACTTCATTCAAATTAACTATTAATGATTATTATTAATAATTAGAAAGTGAAAACTTTTTTGTCAATATTGTTTCAACTACTTCAGGTTAGTAGCCTTAAGATAAATATGGTGAATTTGTTGGCTTAGCAATTTTGTACTGAGCAGCCATGACAGACCACACTTGTGGCTCTGCATGCCTTTTAAAATGTCGGTAGCACGTAGGGCTGGGCGATATGGCTAACGGAATCACGATGTAAGTGTTTTGTATCGTCTATCCATAATTATTGATATTTTTGATGACCTATCGAAAATAAAGACCAGGAGAAAAATATATAAAATGTTGACATTTTCATTTAAAATTTAAAATGTCTCTGATTTTAATCTCCACAGCTATCCAGGCAGAAAGGAAAGGAAATGTCATCACAATAATGGAAAACAATGTAAACCAAATTCTAAAATCACATTGAACGCTTGACAATAACCTCTTAAAATGGAGGTGTAAAAATAGGGAATACGTAAGAAATGCTTAATAAGTTTAACACAAAAATGCAAAGTGTGAAAATGTAAACATAGAGAGACCTGAGAATTATTTTCTGCATGCCAGGAAGTTACGGCTGTACTCAAAAGGGTCAGCGCGGCTAAGGTGGTGTGGTATTAATGGTCTTGGTGGGGATGAGCGCCTTGCATAATTAACAGACCACAGTTGTCTGACTACGGTCCGTTTTTGTTAAAAATAAACCATAAAACTGCCATGTTGTCGGCGATTTCTTCGCTCTCTGCAGCACTCATTTTTACTTTCTCTTATCACTTAAAATCAACCGCAAGACAAAAAAATGGCGCAACCAAACTTGATACTGTTACATGATTGGCTGTTAGTGTGTCACTCCCACTGATCAATGATCACGTCGTGCGTTGCTTGGTTACCAGAGAGTGAGTGGCTTTGTTTGTATACCAATGTAGCTTAGTATAACTTCCGGTTTCTTCTGATAAAGCAGAAAAACAATTATCAAACGCATTTCTTTATCATATCGATTACTTGTCTCGCGCGATATATGTCGATATTGTTTTGTCGCCCAGCCCTAGTTGCACTACTCAGCTACTGGTGTTGAGCTTGTTACACTTGCCGTACTGTTGTTTGCAATGAATGAACTCATCAGCGGTATTGCTCCTTACCGCTAGTACAATATTGGTTCTGTTGTTGCTGTCTTGTTCATAAATGACCATGTGGTAAAAGAGAGCTATGTTTTTCTTTCCACTTTCTTTGGCTATTCAGAAATATGTTCTAATAAGTTCATTATGGCCTGTTTGTAGTTAAGACCCCATTCACTCTGTGTTTTAAATCAACACCAGTGTTTCCCACACATTCATTTATTTGTGGCGGCCCGCCACGAAAGAATTATGTCCGCCACAAATTTAAAAAAAAAAAAAAAATTATTTTTTATT
The DNA here is from genome assembly GCF_033978785.1 of Entelurus aequoreus. NCBI lineage: Eukaryota > Metazoa > Chordata > Actinopteri > Syngnathiformes > Syngnathidae > Entelurus > Entelurus aequoreus. The sequence continues at coordinate 64,803,865 of NC_084740.1, forward strand.
TATTTATTTTATTTTATTTTAAATTTTTGTCCTGTCCAGCTTCTCAGGCAAATCATATAGTTGATGTAGATGCCCATATAGGCTGTTCAGATTTACTTTACAAAAGAGATGTGTAGGATACTTCTCTTGTTGCCTTATTTGTATTTGACCACTACTGTTTTCTGTTTATTTGTTACTGACTGTGGCAGGACACCTCTGCCTCTGTTTCACTTTATATTGCTGGTAAATAATATGGTTGTAGTAGTAGGTTAAAGTTAAATTATTTAGTATGCACTAATTAAAGGGGCAGAGCTTTAAGAGACATTTTAGCTTTTATATTTTAAGATATATTTTTTGTAAGAACCACAATTAATAAATATATTTCAGTGAATAACTTATTGTTCAAATCTGTATATAAATATGTACATAAAGTGTTGTAATTATATTGTAAAATGGATGAATGGATGGACGTTTAAAACAAAACTGTTATTATTAATTAGTAAGTATACTTTTTTGAGCCTTTTTAGAGAAAATCATATCATTGTAGTAAATTATGCAAATTACTCGATGTCATGTTGACCACGCCCATAGCCACGCCCCCACCACCACAGGTATCTTGGCAGTTTATGGGAAACACTGAACACTGCTATAATTAGATCAGTGTTTCTCAAACGTTTTCCACCAAGTACCACTATAATGCCCAACATTAAAATACAGTAGCGTAGTAGGCCTAAGTAATCATTAAAAACAAGATAAAGGTTTTATAATAATATTAAATATTTTTGGTGACTGTAACGTTACCCACAGTTTGAACAGTAACTCTGTTTGAACATAGGAAAATAAAAGACTGTACTTTAATCAAGTGATTCGTTGGCGTACCGCTAGAAGAGCACGCATACCACTAGTGGTACACATACCGCAGTTTGAGAATTACTGAATTAGAGTATTCACGATATGTAACGAGAATGTCACTATAACATCAATTAGCCATATTGTGCTGAGAATACACAATAGCCCACACAATTATTTGTTTTTGTCTTTGTTAGCCATCACATTTAACCTTAACACAACAAAAAACACTACAAAAAGGATTACAGGATTTTTTTTTTGTTGATTAAAAAAATGTGTTCCGATTACAAATCCAGGTCAATTTTAGATATTTGTGTTCCTTATTCTCGTTTTGTTTTGTTTGTTTCTCGGTAGACAAACTTGAATGCCTGTGTATGGAAGAATCTCAGTAAACAAAGTCTTTTGTATGGATTATTTTTGGTCTGAAATTGCAGTGTCTTCCTGCGGTGGATCACTCTTATGTGACACAAATGCAGGCTAGCACTCCAAACGGCTGCACAAGTCTCCACATAATTAGATTACAGAGTGTCCTCCAAATAGCATGGCAGGAGCACCAGTGACCACCTTCACCCTAGACCTTGCCATACCCCCGCTGACCTAGCAGTACCTCCAGACCTAGCCATACCCACAGGCCACATCTGAATATACTGGTAATTTGCAAAGGGAAGCTTTTTAGCCACCATAATTTTTTATCCAATTGGAACTCAGAAGAGGTACCGGATGACTAAGGGTGACCAGGGTGCCAAAAGTACATGGTACGTGTAATTGCATATGTGCGTGTTTATGTGTTTACAGGATAGAACAGAATTTGGCCGCATTCGGTAACTGGGTACAAGCCAACCAAGTTTGGGCTGTGATGGACTACTAAGTCTAAGTGGACTATCTTTCAAGTGGTCTCAATGAGCATTACAGATCAACATGGGCTTTTCTAAAACAGCTCACGTGTTTGCCGGCGGAGTCCAGATGTTTTTTTGTATTTCTTTTTTTTTCCTACAGTGTGCTACAACACTTAAGTCATACTGCTTTAACTGTGCTGTATCGAGACAGGACATACACTGAATATGTACTTAAGGCATATGGTTTTAATGCAAGAATTTTATTTTCTTTCGAGCTGCGGTATATACAGTAGCGATGTTGTTGTACTCTGGATTTTTGCATAATACTGCTTAATAACTGTTGTTATAGCAACACTATAATTAACATACCATAAATAATTCAATTAGAGTTTGTACTTTTTTAACCACTAAGACTGTTTTAGTCACCAGGTGTGTGGTCTACAAGCGCGAATGACTGTCAGGGTCTCTAATTGGGGTGTAACGATTATCGGTAATAATGATAAACCATGGTAAAACTGCCGATGATTAGTATTAGCATTTAAAATTTCATTTATCGTAAAACAATGATTAATAACCATACTTCTTTCAAATGTTCATTTACTGGAGAAGCAAGCTAGCATGCTAATTGCAGACAAGCAAGCTTTAATCAGACATTAACGTCTTTCCCCATGAACTCTACACAATACCTCTTAGGATCCAAAAAAGACATACGTCCGCTATAAACTAATATTTTTCTTTACTTCAATGCTTGAAATATTTTAGCAACATTAGATCTATCTATTGATTTGAAGTTTTTGTTATCTTTAATGTTTTATGACCTTTTTTGTCAAACATAACTGTTTTGTTTTAAAATGGGAAAATGCAAAGTATGCAATATTTCTAAAAATAAAGTGGAATATTTTAGGTTTTGGCTATTGCATCATTGAATAGGTCAATAATTCATAAAGATGATTTTAATACAATACACATGTAGACAAAAACTATTTTTATAGTGTTTACAGAGCTAGAATGAGAAAAAGCAAGCAGGACTGGTTGAGTTTATTGAGTTCACAAGTATTTTATATATATCTGCCATGTTTTATAAGTATATATGTTTTATACAGTATATAACTACCCAAGATCATTTTAATTACTTTTTAGCCCTTTAATGGTAGTTTAACTTTCTTACATTCATCAAAGCTCTGAGAATCATTATCATGGTTGTCTGGCGTCATCTGATAGTTAAGACTTAGACTTAAACTTCCTTTTTATTGTCATTCAAATTTGAACTTTACAGCACAGATAAGAACGAAATTTTGTTACATAAGCTCATGGTAGTGCAGGATAAAAAATCAATAAGGTGCATATATAAATAAATAAATATATAATAAATAAATGATAAATGTATATAAATAATATATAAATACATATAAAATAAATAAATATATATAAATAAATAAATAGATTAATGTACAGATAAATATATTGCACTTTTTCACATGCGTCCACGTTTATGGATGTATGTTATATTGTCTTTTTTATTCCAGCGAGTTAAGGGGTGCAATTACACAAAAACAATATGTTCTTGTTTGTCAGAAAGAATGAGATTAATTTAGTTTTCATGGAAAAAGAAGAGTAATATACGGTACCAGGATTACAGTTTGTTAAGAAATAGAACTTATAGTGGGAGTCAATAGGGCCGAAAGGGTTCTTAGGAGAAAGTGTGTACACTTTGTTTATATCCTATTCTAACAAGTTGCAACCAAAAACATAATGTAATTTTATTTAAAAAAATATTACCTGGCAAAATTTCAGACCAATTACCTTCAAACTGAACAATCATAACACATAAAGAACACATCTAATGCCCATTTTGGGCCATGGGTTGCACAAGGGTTAAGAAATGAGATACCCCAATCTAGGGCTGCAACAACTAATCGATTAAATCGATTATAAAAATAGTTGGCGATTAATTTAGTCATCGATTCATTGGATCTGTGCTATGCGCATGCGCAGAGGCTACTTTTATTTATTTATTTATTTTAATTTTTTTTTATTTTTTTTTATAAACCTTTATTTATAAACTGCAACATTTACAAACAGCTGAGAAAACAATAATCAAAATAAGTATGGTGCCAGTATGCTGTTTTTTTTTCAATAAAATAGGATAGAAATGTAGTTTGTCTCTTTTATCCGATTATTAATCGAAGTAATAATCGACTATCAAATTAGTTGTTAGTTGCAGCCCTACCCCAATCTAAACTTGTATAAACAATGCTGTCTGAGCAACTAAGTTATTCAGTTGTGTGTATTGAACCTACAAGCTCTGCTCGGCTTCATGTACCTCAGCATGCACTTCATAATTTTGCCATTCATCCATGTTACACCTGTTTTTCCGATGCACTCATCGTTCGGGAATTATCAGCCTCTCTCCAATTATTGCCCACCTCCCTTTAACACCTCATCCTCTTTGTGGTTTAGGTAAACTAACGGCCCAGCAATAATAACAGAATTTATGGTATTCAGGGTTGTCTTATATTTGGTACTTAAATTTGTTGGTTGGCAGCACGGTGGAGCAGGGGTTAGTGCGTGTGCCTCACAATACGAAGGTCTTGGGTTCGATCCTGGGCTAGGGATATTTCTGGGTGGAGTTTGCATGTTATCCCCGTGACTGCGTGGGTTCCTTACGGGTACTCCGTCTTCCTCCCACCTCCAAAGACATGCATCTGGGGATAGGTTGATTGGCAACACTAAATTGACCCCAGTGTGTGAATGTGAGTGTGAATGTTGTCTGTCTATCTGTGTTGGCCCTGCAATGAGCTGGCGACTTGTCCAGGGTGTACCCCGCCTACCGCCCGAATGCAGCTGAGATAAGCTCCAGCACCCCCCCGAAAGGGACAAGTGGTAGAAAATACATGGATGGAAATTTGTTGGCAAGTTTGAACCATTAGGTAGCGTGCTGCACCAACCTCTCCCTGTCCTCCTCCAGTAACATTGTAATACAGTTGCTCTTATGCACGAAATCCCGGTGGCGCCTCTCTTGCTCTTCAATCTTGTGTATGGCGTCACGGTAACTGCTCGATACCTCTAGAAGTTTGTCTTGCATCCATTTGAATGACAGTTTCTGCGACTTTGTGAAGTTATTTATCTGTAAAGCAATGGAGCAAAAAACACGATGCGATAAACACGTCAAGAACCGATTATAATGAATAAATGTTGTCAGTGTGCTTTTCTAGCACCATTGCCTTAGCAACTGCAGGTACTACAAGGATCCCAAAACAAACAATAGCCAAGTACTCTTAATCAGGTGAAACATTGCCGGTAGGTCGCGTCGTAAAATCATTACAATATAATTGCTTCTCCTGGAGCACAAAATTGCACAACGTGCAGTCAAGCAGCAGTAATTAATGCGCTTTTGTCAGATGGTGCTACGTTCACCTCATTAGATTTGATTACCAGCTTTGTATGGTGTCTGGTTTCTTATTATTGTTACCTCAGATGTAGGTGTTTTCCACTCATCCTGCAGGTTTTCCTGCTGTCGCAACCGCATGGAGTCTCTGTGCAAGGCACGGAGCGCCCCCTCCAGGCCGATGAAACCATAGTGGGCCCCTAGTACAACCAAGTCCGTCTTCTCTGATTTCAGCGCTGCGATGACTTCATCACTCGCCTGGCGTGGGGAACCACAAGGGCAATGAGTTTGAGAAGTTTATTTGACTCGCGGGGAATGTTCTAAAAAAATTTCACAAATGTATCCGAACCTGAAGCTCTCCCTCCAGGACACTGAGTAGGAACAACATGTCATCACGGGAAAGGTCTGCTTTTGCAGCATGTCTTCTCTCCCGCTTGTGTCGTTTGTCGTCTGGCCCGTTACCCCTTTGGATGGGGATCTCGGGAGGATTTGGGATGTCAGGAATTGGGACGTCGCAAGACTTACAGTTCGGTTTCTTTGGGGAAGCTTGTTCCCAGTGATCACTTTTGCTGCTTTTAAAAACTGGATGCATTTCTAGGAAGGACAGGGGAGTCAGTACATGAGCAAATTAAAGATACATCAGGACTAAATTTGTGTTTATCCTTGGGTTTTAGCTCATTATTAGAAGGACCTTTTCTCATAACAGCATAATATACTATCGTCATCGGTTTTGAAGATAATTAGATGAAGGATATCCAAAAGGAATATATTCATTTTCTGGCAATGACGTGCTTTGTATCAAATAGCTTTCATCAGATCACCCCCTGGCAGACACTTCAGACATTTTGGTTGAACTGGATTCATCTAATAGTTTAAGGCCTCAAGTTGTGCAGCTTTATTTTTGTTATAAGCTGTGTTTTGCTATGTGGTATTGTTCTCCATTGCTTAGTGTGATGTCGATCCGAAATGCCATTGAAGCTCTGTGTTTTTCTGGCTCATTTTAAATTAACGCTAGTTAGTTTTCACCTCGGTGTGGTCTTTCTGCTCGCATGTATTAGAACAAAACAACTGTTCATCATGGTTTATTTGGTTCCACACAACATTAGCTGATCATCTTTAATTCCGTTCAGCTATTTATATTTGCTTTGTTTATGAACACTCTAAGTGTGAACACCAAATTGAACTGTGATCCAAAACCAACGAGTTGATTTGGTCCTCACTGGTTTTCTTTACTGTTCTAGTTCATGTAACATTAATTATCTCCCTTGTAGCAGTAAAACAGCCGTGTACCCACGTGTACTATGTTGTGGATCAACTTGATGAAAGTGATTCCTGTTACGGTTCCAAATGACCTTAAGTTCTGTTTTAACAAGAAAATAATAAACCTTGATCCCATCTAACTAGCAAATAGTTGAATCCAGTCTTTGACATAAAGTAAACTTTACCAAAGGTAGCGGTTTGTTAATTTTGAGTCAAACTGTTGTGGACCAACTCAACCGGTTGGTTTTGAAACAATCTAACTCTCGAGAAAGTAATCAACCTTGATTCAATCCAACTAGTAAATGTTGAAATCAGGCCGGCCGCCCTACATGGCCGTGATGCAACTAGATTTTATTTTAAGACTATATTTTCAGTTTAGAGCGAATGTTGTCAGTTCCTGTTTACATAGTTGCGACCATTAAGACAAAAGGGCCATCTCACCTGGTTTGTTGTGACACACTGACCAAATTATAAACACTATCAGTCACCTATACACATTTATGATTACTTTTTAACAACCATTTAAACATTTACATTCTACTTTTGTATCTAATGAACTAAATTGCATGTTGTTTTCCAATTGGTTTTGTCTGTGCTTTGTGTTTATATGCATGTGTGTATGTATATGTGTGTGTGTGTAGGTGGTCTATTCATTATTGTATTTGCCAAGGACCATAAATCACATGGTAAGCATCAAGTTGGGAAGCTAAACAATGACCGCTTGGCGGTCAGTAATGTAATAAATATGCTCGACATTTTTGCAATGTGATGTAAACTTTGTCCTCTGAGAAAGCCCCCCCTCAAAAAAAACCTTTTCTTTGACGGACGGTTGTTAAATTTTACTGTTTGCTATTTTGTGTGCATGGGTCTTTTCTCGCTGTCAATGCTAGATTCCACAAATATTGCGTCAGTGTTACAAGCGTGATCCATATGACTGCTGTCACTTGAGCTTGATTTAGCAGATAGGAAGGACTTGTACAAATGAGAGTTAGGTCTCATGCACAAGAAAAAGGCTTTTGAGTAAACTCCAGTGAGAGGCATGGAGGATGGGGCTGTGTTGTGGTGGTCGCCATGACAGCAAGCCAGCCCACTATGGCTGCGTTCACATTTGCGGTCCGCACTACACATTAAAAAAAGCTACTTGGTGCGCTTCGTGTTCACACTGGTATTTTTGTCATCTGACGAAGGGTCATGCAGATTTAATTGGTCAGCTTTCATGACACAGAATATGACATAACTCAAATATTCCAAACCAAAACATCGTCTGCTGGGTTGAATATTAGGGGTGTACCAATACGATGCCAATATTAAAACCTTAAAGGGGAACTGCACCTTTTTGGGAATTTTGCCCATCGTTCACAACTTATTATGAAAGACATGACGATGGATGGATTTTTTTTAATGCATTCTAACTTGTAAATAAAAGAGTGCTTAAAGCGGAGCCTATGGGGTCTCCTCTATTTCGCCCATAAAATCCAATAACCATTCAAAAGCGCCAACAATACTATATTTACATTTCCGTGATCACTTCCGTGTGTGCCTATGTTTACATCATCCAGTGGTCTGCTGCTTTCTTGCTTCCCTGCTTCCTGTAAGTTTATTCTACATCATAAATCATGCATCTCACTTGGACATGCGACACCTGAGTAGGTATTCTGACTAGTTGGTACACTTTGACAGCCATTTAGGACCCAAAACTGGTGAGGGTGACACGAAAAGACAATTTTCAGTAAAATTTTGCAAAACATGAGTAGTACACATCAGTAAACAGCTGGACAGTGCTTTAAAGTACCAGTAGAGTGGGAAAACAAATTGCCTCTTTATTAAAGCTCTTATCTGATGTATTACATCAGAAGACTTCCAAAGTTTGCGAATAAATATGATCAAAATAGTATCAATCTCACAGATTCCCCAACCATTCTTAGAGTTAATGAACAAGCCAGTCACGTGATACGTGACGTAGAAGTGGCAACCGCAGGTCCCTTCCTCATCAACAATAATTCTAATCAAGCAGACTTTGTTAGAGCCAACAACAATGACTTTGACAAAAATGATGATACGGAACCTTATATATTTGAGCCCGAACATAAGTATGAGTAATACGTGTTTATATCGGAGTGCTAAACGGATGTAGCTTTGCTAAGTGCTAAATACAAACTAACCATAGTAAAACAAACATTTTTTGTAATATTTCCACTCTCGTTGAGATGCGGACCGACAGGACGCTCACATAATTCCGTTTAAAAGAAGATTTAATCACAATAAGTTGCTGAAACAAGCGTCTGTTTCAGCATCTCGGGGGAAGTGAGAGTTGACCAGCCTCTCGGCTCATGGCCACATTTGTCTACTACCAGTTGAGAGATGCATGAATTATAATCTAGAACTTACTTTTAGCAAGTTTGAGATGAAGCAAAAGCAGCCGGTGGCTTATAGTGTGACCGTTTAATAGCTCACTGCTATTAAAGTGCAGCTAAAATAGGCATTCTGCGTTTGCGCTTATAATAACAATATCGCTCATATTTGATACATTTTCAGGTCATGACATGGAATATTGTTGGCGGTTTCTGAATATTTTTGGAAAGAGTATAATGGGCGCAATGAGGGCCCTCAATCTTTTTACTCAATTGTTGGCTATTTACGATTTTGAATGCACAAAAAAAAGCATATGTGTTCTTGTCTTACATAAGGATTGTGAATGATAAACAGCACATCTTTTTCAATTTTTGCGTATTTCCAGTATGACTGATCTAATGACATGGTCAGAGTGCACAAGCGTTACTCTAGTGACGTAGAATCTACAGAAATTGCCAAAGATATTCGGAGTGGAATATTGAAAATGGCCAATTGAATTTGTGGCATGTTGTGAGGTTTGGATGGATAGACGGTATTTTCACATACTTAGCGGCTTCTAAATACAATTGGATATGGATTAATGGATACAATGAAACCAAAGTAAGTATATAAAGTCCAGTGTTTCCCATAAACTGCCAAGATACCTGTGGCGGTGGGGGCGTGGCTATGGGCGTGGTCACCATGACATCATCGAGTAATTTGCATAATTTACTACAATGATATGATTTTCTCTAAAAAGGCTCAAAAAATGTATACTTACTAATTAATAATAACAGTTTTGTTTTAAAAGTCCATCCATCCATCCATTTTACAATATAATTACAACACTTTATGTACATATTTATATACAGACTTGAACAATAAGTTATTCACTGAAATATATTTATTAATTGTGGTTCTTACAAAAAATATATCTTATAAAATATAAAAGCTATAATGTCTCTTAAAGCTCTGCCCCTTTAATTAGTGCATACTAAATAATTTAACTTTAGCCTACTACTACAACCATATTATTTACCAGCAACATAAAGTGAAACAGAGGCAGAGGTGTCCTGCCACAGTCAGTAACAAATAAACAGAAAACAGTAGTGGTCAAATAGAAATAAGGCAACAAGAGAAGTATCCTACACTTCTCTTTTGTAAAGTAAATCTGAACAGCCTATATGGACATCTACATCAACTATATGATTTGCCTGAGAAGCTGGACAGAACAAAAAAAAAAATATTTTTTTTTTTTTTTATTTGTGGCGGACGTAATTCTTTCGTGGCGGGCCGCCACAAATAAATTAATGTGTGGGAAACCCTGAAGTCAACTTGTTTTTCCACTGTACTGGTACTTAAGGGTTTGTTTGTTTGTTTGTTTGTTTGTTTGTTTTTTTAGGAAACTTTGGACCGGTATCTACGTAATGTTTTATGTGGCGCTAATGTTGTGGTTAATTTAGAACCAAACAACATCAAGGGATTTCATAAACACCGTAGTTTAGTTTAGCTTTGTAGTTAGGGGCCGTCTCCACATTGTTTAGTTCAGGACAGCGCGTTGGAGTGTGTGGGATAAATGAGCGCTACCGAACACATTATTTTCGCAAACAAATGCTCCTTCTTTTCACATTGGCAACATTTTACTAACATTTATGTCAATTTCCCTGATATGCTGCGTTTAACAGCGGATTCTGTTTTATTGGCCAATTATATAACTCTGTCCGCGGTTTCGTGAATGCGGAAATCATATGGCTTTACTTTTTTGTTGAGTTTAGTGATTATTGATTAGGCATACTAGAGTTGTATCAAATAAAAAGTAGCAACTATGGTGACATCCCAAACTTCTAGTAGACATCCTCCTTTTTTCACTAATTCGCTCCTCATCCGTTTCACCGTCAGAAGCTCCGGAATTTGCATGCACGATGCCCGGCCCATTCATCTTCTTTTTTTCCGATTATTATATTTTCATAATCGTGAGACTCTCTAATCGAATTGGAAACCAAAATTCGATTAGTTAATTATACGATATAGCTCAAAATGCCAAATATTGGCCCGACCAATAATCGGTCGATCCCTAATACATACTTTATGTTTTAGTGTGTGCAATGTTAGTAAAGGTTTGATCAAGTGAAATTACTCATAAAAAAATAGAAGAGTAAAAACACTGACCTTTTTATTGGATGTTTCTGCCCTGGTGACTTTCTATCTGTATGTAACATGCAACTACCGGTAATTATTTGATACTTGTTTATATTGACAAACGTAATATTTTAGACCGCACTTATTGCGAATGCTTAGCCTAAATGCTATTGTGTGCATAGCTGTTGTGTAGCTCCTAGTAGCCTATAGCCTACCATGTTTACATTCTGTAAATGACTTCACTGAAATACAAGATAAGATCAACCTCACCTGGTGTGCTTATCGGAGGACATTTAAATGTTAACTGGCTATCCAGCTCTGCTCAAGTAAACGTGCTGCAGGACTTCTTGCACCCTATTGAATGTGTACGTTATGTTTATATTTTGCTAAACCGTATTTACCAGCTTAAATTTCACAAAAGTCATCTGAAATATTTTATTTTGAAGAGTGCCTTTATCTCACACACAGAGAGGGAAAGAGCAGAGCAGAGCAGAGAGACACTTTCAACACATTTTATTTTACATATTTGTCATTCCAGCATGCTTTTTGCTATCATTTTACACTGGTCTGTGTAGCGTTCACTTTTGAGCCCAGATTTTATCTCCAAGTGGACTCAGATCCATCTTTCAAGTGGTCTCTGTCTGCTTGTTTGGTACACAACAGTATCCCCCAAACAAACCGTACTAGCATAGCAAATGCACCAAAGTGTGAAGGCACCCAATGATTGCGAAAACCTGCTAAAAATGACCATAACAAGTCATTTATAGCATCACTAGGTCAGGATGTAATAGCTACTTAATGATTAGGTGTCTACGTATTCCTCTTACATATAACTACAACACACTTACGTGAGGTCATGACCCTTGTAATTATCCCCCAGTTGTGATGGTACAATGGCAGCATTTTACGTCTGAAAACAATTTGTCTGGGAGAAAAAAACCACCCATTTCCTGGAACCAGTCTATTGATTGTCATTATACCCATCCAGCGCCATTGAAGGTCCATTAACACCCGTCACCGCTATTGAAGAATGGATAAAAAAAAAAAAAAATGACAAGGCAAAGCCATTTTCAATCTTGTCCACTTCCTCCACTGCCATTGGCTCGTATTGATTTGCTGTTATCTGACCCAACGCCTCATTAGGGGTTTTGGAGAATGTGAGTGTATCGACTGTCTTGGATTTGTGCATCAGACAAGCTTTTTATTTTAAACTGAGCTTAGTGTTATAAAGTACAGTATGTAAAGAACTCAAAATGCATGGTCTCAGATGACCATGATGTATCTCAACAAGCATCCTTCCGTCGTCTGATACTGTTTGGAAAAAATTATTTGAATACTAGGGGTGCGCAAAAAATTGAGTCACACCCAAATTGCGATTCTTTTTCATCACGATTCTAAATCGACTCATAATAAAAATAAAAATAAAAAGTTACTTTTAGTTTGTTGGGGTTTTTTGAAGAATCAGTTTTTAAAAATACATTTCTAGGCCATTTCAATGCAAACATAATGAGTTTTTCTAACTTGTAACTTGTGGCTGCAGCCAGCAGAGGCTCTGTTGTGTAAGTGTCAACAAACTGATTGTCTAAAGGAAGACATTGGAAACTGAGCTATGTTTATTCTATGCTAACTTCTCAGGGCACGGTTAATCTGCGAAATGACATGGAAACTGGAGTTCAGAACATTAATCCTATTTAAGGCAATATTTGAAACATAACAGTTAATGAATTGATCATTCATTTTTTCCATGATTAAGTATTTTGTCAAATGCCCATTCTTTATTGAACAAAAACATTTTTTAATAAAAATAATATTGCTTTTCCAGCTTTGTCAATTGAAGGAAATGCACAGTAGGTTATAATGTCTATGATGTTATATAAAACATTACTATAAGCCATGTCGATGACAATAACTAAGTGTAAAGATACTTTAAACAGAATTGCTAATTGACAATAACAATAACACAGTTCTAGAACGAGAATAAACACTTACTTGCAAGGATGGCGCTTCCTATAAAGGATCAGTTAATTTCCAAGTAAAATCTTTGGTGCTCTTTAACGTGTGCGTCTTCATGTCGCCCTCACGCTATTTCCAGTCTGACTATGTAGCCGAGAGAAGTCGAGGTTGATGTTGTCCTGCGCCATTAATGGTGGAGGATGTGTGGCGGGGGTTTAAGGTGATGAATGGAGCGCCTGTCTGCCCTAATGGCACAAGATGCTGAGGAGTCTGGCCGTGACGCAATAGAAAAGGGGCGGAGATAGCCAGAAAGCTATATGAGTGAACTACGTATCCCTTGCTCATTCTTCATCATTTTTATGGTTATGATGATTTGGGTGTCTGGCACTAATGAGACCACGGAACAAAAATACTCGAAGGCGCTGGTGATAATGATGGACGAGATGCGACTAATCCATTGAGGAGCGATAGTGAAATGGGAGTCAAATGTTGGTCACTTGGTGTTTTATACACACTCTGGCATGTGCATTCCACAAGAACATACAGTAGGAAGAGTGTTCATATGGCGCTGTCACGCCAAATTTCTTCCCCCTACAAACACCTCCCCCATTTACTTCCGGGGTCATTTCCTCTTACGTCATTGACAGCGATCGAAATTAACCCTGAAGTAGTGTTGACCCGTGGAAAACGAATCAAAAATCGTTTAATTCTCCATCCTGTACGGTAGTCAAATGTGCAATGAGTATTTCTTCACATATGCATTCCCAAAGTAACACGATTTATGGGAAACATGAGTGCTGACGTAAAAACAACGAATGAAACTAAAAAAAATTAAGTTCACATAAATGTCATTTTAATTTAGATCACTTACACAGAGAACTAAGAAAAACTGAATTTAACGAATAAATGTAGTTTTAATAAAGTTTGATAATGTTGATTGATAATGAATTAACTTATTGTACACTGTTATTCATTTCCGCATATGTCCACGAGTCAAATGTGCAGTCAGGAATATCCTCAAGTTAATTTGTCCGATTAATACTTGTCCGATTAATACAGACGTTTTGTTAACGCTATATTATAAAAAATAAAAACAAGTATCCTTCCAGCGACGGGCAGTCAAAGCCGAAGTGCTATCGTAAGAGGAAATGACGTAAGAGGAAATGACCCCGGAAGTAAATGGGGGGGGGGGGGGGGGGGGGGGGGTTTTGTAGGGGGAAGAAATTTGGCGTGACAGCCCCATTCATTACGGTTTACCTGACACATGAAAGGTAAAATTGGGGGTGAACTATCCACTTGAACTGCCAGAAGGCTATACTGTTGTATATCTTTTGTGGCAATTCCAACTTTGACCACAGCATCAGTTGTTAGGCAGAGTGGTGCTTTCCATCATTTTCAGCAGACTGCATTTCAAACACAAGATCCACCCAGGAATTGGGACATATGAATCCCTTCCCTACTACACTAATGCTGTCAGAGCTGTCAGTTGTCACATAGGTGTTAATGGAAATATAATAATCAGTTCCAGGGTCAAACAATGCCCATTATAAAACGTTCTCAGGGCATTCAGTCGATCACACCTGGACTGTTCAGGTTGTCTCAGAAGAGTTTCCGCCTCCGCTTAAAGACAACCAGAACTGCTGATTCAACGCCCTTGAGAATGAGAATGAGAATATTTACAGGCATCATAAAACATTAACTGTACAGGCAATGTTTTAAGCCCTAAATGTGGCTTTACAATGATAATAATACTCAGTTTTTACTAAGTTGACTGTTTAGGACGCTCTTTTTCTTTTCTAGGTGGTTCTGAGGAGGAAGCCAAGGCAGAAAAAAAGGAAGCCAAGGCAGAACAAAAGAAAGCCAAGACCAACACGACTGTGAAAACCACCGTTGAAAATAAATCATTCAAGAGAAAGAAGCTAACAGAAAAAACTGCGATAGAAAAGAAGAAGACAAAGATAAACAACGAACAGGTACTACAACGCTACTGTTCTTTAACCCGGTGCTAATTAGAGACCTTGTGGGAATTTGTTTTTACTAACCACTGTAGGAGACAATTATTTGAAAAACAGCGGGAATTGGAGCATTTACGGTAACAATACAAAAAAGTACTACAGAAAGGTGATTTAAAATGTGTTTTATTACTGAAACACAAAATAAAATGCTTGTCAGCACGGTCTTACAGCCAAATGACGTTTTTATTAGATTTTCTGCTTCTACAACAGTAAGTTACTCCTCCAATTTCACTGATTCATTGGTTGGAACCAAGAACAATATGGTAGACTAGATGGCAGGTGCTCTCTGCAGTTAAGTGATGTGTACTGTTGTTTTTAAAGAAATATGGTGATTTCAAATCTGCTGTGTTTTATGTGTTGTCTCGTTCAGAGGGAGAAGACTGAGGATTCAACTGAATCCCCCAAAAAGAGGAAGGTAGGTGATAAGGAAAGAATGTTATGATGAAACAGAACACCACATGTCACGTCATTTTAATATGGACGGTGTGAGAGACAAAAAGGGCTCACAAAACATGAAAAGCAAAACAAATATATTTTGGGATACACCTTCATTTTCTGTCCTGCTTCTTTTTATGACTTTTTATGTCTCTGGTAGGCTAGGGCGATATATCGATGTCATTGATATATTCAAGTTTTTTGTTGCAGACGATTTAAAAAATAAAAAATGTTTCTTTTTCTCCTCTTGCTTCGGCATACTTTTCGCCTCCACGAGCTTTCCGAGCTCTTGCCCATACTTCCTTAGCAGAGATTCAAAACATGGCTAATGCTATGCTAACGAGAGTGAGACGTTTGTTCCAAAGAAAAGGAAAGTGTTGTCAGCACTTAAGTTTTTGCGGCAAAAAGCGTGGGAAAAATTACTACACATGTCAAAGTGCACGTAATACAACTACTTTATGAGGCGTACAAGACCGCAACAAACAAACAAATTATCGCGCAACGTGTTGTGGTGGAATCATGATGTGGTTTTATGTAAACATGTCAGCCTCAGAAGCACAGCGAGGTCAATGCATGAAATATCCTGCTACTAATTAAAGCAACAACCAGATCTAAACACGAACATTTACTTGATATCAAATAGAAAGAGGCAACAAAGACAACAAACACATACACTCTACTACTATCTACGAGGGAACAAATCAATGATTGAAGTGAAAACCTTTAGCTCACAATCCAAACAATACCCCCTTTGTGGACCAGAAAATATGACAGTCATGGAAGCACATTCAATTTATTTATTAACCAGGAGTAACACTACCCTGTGAAAACATTCAACAGAGCTGCCGGAACTGGCAACAAACTGCCACTGCGTCTGCTAAGATAATACATATAACTTAAACTAAGCTTAAAATGCTGCTCTAAATGTCTGCGTGCTGACGTCACACGTCAGTAGGCAACAGGCACCGCCTTTTAAAGACGCACATTCTACAGGAATATGTAACGTCTCTCAGCTGCATAAGCCAGATATTTGAATTTTTTTGGAGAGTAATGCATTAATTACTTTTTAATTAATTACTTTTATGAAAGGGTAATTATTTTAGTAATTCAGTTATTTTTTTGGTTAAGTAACAAAGCACTACAATTAATTACTTTTTAAAAGTAATTTCCTACCACCAAGATGTTTGAATGAAAGAAAAAGACTGCGTTTATCCACTTGACTTGACTGAAACTATTACCGTATTTTGCGGACCATAGGGCTCACCGGATTATAAGGCGCACTGCCGATGAGCGGGTCTATTCAGGTCTATTTTCATACAAAGGGTGCATTAAAGGGGTCATATTATGATTTTCTTTCTACATTTAAAACTCTATCTTGTGGTCTACATAACATGTAATGATGCTTCTTTGGTCAAAATGTTGCATAGATAAATTTTACAGCCCATCTTCAAGTTGCTTTCTGACCGTCGCTTCAGGATGCGCCGTTTTGTGGGCGTGCGTATTTACGTGGCTCTGCTTCGACAGCATCTTCTCCCCGTCATCTTTGTTGTACCGGTGTAGCATTCAAGGACAGGAGTCGAAGAAGTGTCAATAGATGGACCTAACTGTTTTAATGACATTCAGACTTTACTTAAATAAAAAACGAAGCAGCATATCCTCATCCGTGGCTCACTAGTGCAACAACGCCGGAACTGTGTACCGTGAAAAACCGTCCGACCATAACTAAAATTCCGTGGGTGAATTATGTAAACCCACTACACCGTTAGTTTTAGCGCTTCCATAGTGAGTCTACTGACAGATATAAGTTAGAACTTTACGCTACTTTATATTAGAAATGGCAACAGCTGAGGATGAATGCATCATAACAAGAAGATAGAGGAAAAAGAAGACTATGGGGTCGGCAGGGACTACAATGGCGGACACACGCAAATTTTCAAGACTTATTCGGATCCCAAATACACATCAGCAGGTACAAGAATGTAAGAAAAGTAGTTTTTTCATAATATTGCGAAATGTTTGCCGACAACACCAACAGTTTGGCCAACAAAATAAACAGGAGTTATACCTCTCACATCGAATACAAAATCTTCACAGCCTGCGTTCAGTTCGATGAGATGACAAAACATTTTAGCTAGTATTGATGTTATTTGAACACTGATAAAGTGTGCAATTAAATAAAGGACTAGTGAGCATCCCAGTAAACAAACAACGTTCCCGACACATCGCCTGCTGCATGTTTCCTCACGTCATTAACTCTCAATTAAACGCTCAAAATGGCCAGAAAAAGAGAACTTTCATCTGAAACTCGACAGTCTATTCTTGTTCTTAGAAATGAAGGCTATTCCACAAAATTGTTTGGGTGACCCCAAACTTTTGAACGGTAGTGTATGTATGTATGTATGTATGTACGTATATGTATATATGTATATATATATATATATATATATGTGTATGTATGTATATATATATATATATATATATATATATATATATATATATATATATATATATATATATATATATATATGTATATACTGTATATGTATATATATATACAGGTAAAAGCCAGTAAATTAGAATATTTTGAAAAACTTGATTTATTTCAGTAATTGCATTCAAAAGGTGTAACTTGTACATTATATTTATTCATTGCACACAGACTGATGCATTCAAATGTTTATTTCATTTAATTTTGATGATTTGAAGTGGCAACAAATGAAAATCCAAAATTCCGTGTGTCACAAAATTAGAATATTACTTAAGGCTAATACAAAAAAGGGATTTTTAGAAATGTTGGCCAACTGAAAAGTATGAAAAGGAAAAATATGAGCATGTACAATACTCAATACTTGGTTGGAGCTCCTTTTGCCTCAATTACTGCGTTAATGCGGCGTGGCATGGAGTCGATGAGTTTCTAACACTGCTCAGGTGTTATGAGAGCCCAGGTTGCTCTGATAGTGGCCTTCAACTCTTCTGCGTTTTTGGGTCTGGCATTCTGCATCTTCCTTTTCACAATACTCCACAGATTTTCTATGGGGCTAAGGTCAGGGGAGTTGGCGGGCCAATTTAGAACAGAAATACCATGGTCCGTAAACCAGGCACGGGTAGATTTTGCGCTGTGTGCAGGCGCCAAGTCCTGTTGGAACTTGAAATCTCCATCTCCATAGAGCAGGTCAGCAGCAGGAAGCATGAAGTGATCTAAAACTTGCTGGTAGACGGCTGCGTTGACCCTGGATCTCAGGAAACAGAGTGGACCGACACCAGCAGATGACATGGCACCCCAAACCATCACTGATGGTGGAAACGAAAGCAAATTTTGCATTTCCTTTGGAAATCGAGGTCCCAGAGTCTGGAGGAAGACAGGAGAGGCACAGGATCCACGTTGCCTGAAGTCTAGTGTAAAGTTTCCACCATCAGTGATGGTTTGGGGTGCCATGTCATCTGCTGGTGTCGGTCCACTCTGTTTCCTGAGATCCAGGGTCAACGCAGCAACTCTCTGTAATTTTATTCACACCAGTTTGGCTCTGAAAAAAACATTTTCTTCCGCGTGTAGTCACATGCATTATTGCTGTACAAAATAGTCCTAAAGATAACCACAGGTTACATGTGGCGTACGACATTTTCTGGATATGATCAGACGTCCATATTTAGTAAGAAAGGCACGCAATTCTCTGTACATGAGGCCCCTGGTCACAAGCCTTTAAGTACTCTTAAGCTACACGCAGATCAGTTCTTATTTTTTAGCCTAAATTTGACCTGTATTGGATTTTTTTTCATGTTATTTTAGCAATACAATTCCGATTTTTTCCAGGCCTCTTCTGTATGTGGTCATAAATATATATATCCGATGCGACAGCAGTTTTAATGCTCGGGTTGCGTTCCTCTCTCATCAGAAAGGACAGCAAGACTGGCAAGAGATATGTGCTTTAATGTCTCCAAAAGTTTCCAGCAAAACCATAAAAATTAGCTTGTGAAAACAATCCAGAGATGTTGGTAACCTGCTAAGTTTATCGACAAAGTTGTTGGCTCGACTAATCCTTGCTCTGAGGGCGTCACATGTAGCGCCAAATCTAATAGTGGCGGTCCACATTTATTTGGGGCGGGCTGCCACAATTACAAGAATGTCTGGAAAACACTGTCTCTAACCAATAACTTAAATGTTGTCCTGATGTCAACAGAGAAAGAAGAAGAAGACAATTACAGATGTCTTAGCCTCCTCTGAGCCTAAACCAGGTTGTCCTGCAGACCTGCAGAACCTGCTCACACACTACTTCACAGACAAGCGCACCGTGATTGAGATGGAGGAGCTCAAGCTGCACGGTGAGTTGTCCTCTCTAAATATGCATTTTGTGCACTAAAAATGCGGAAACCAACCTAAAGAGATGTTCAGATCCTGATCAGACCGGAGCTGTGTCTCAGTCTTTACGTAGCTAAAGAATGTACTCACAGGAAGGATTCCTTTAAAAGGGATGCAGGCTCAGGGAGCAATAATCACATTTTTGGCATGAATTCCAGGAGGGTGCATGTCTTGCCAGAACACCGACTCAAATTTGAGTGCAAGCTGCAAAGAATGCGTTGTCTGTCCACAGTGCGAAACGGCTTCTAAGATACTAATCCTCACCACCACGGCGGAAAATAAAGTTTCTTCCAGCTAGCGTTATCACTGGAGGACTTGAGGAAAAGGAATGTCTCAGCATGCTACACACCAAGCAGGATTACAAAAGAAGCTAACCGCTAAAGCTTCAATGTAAAATAGTGGTGATTGATCCAGATGTTGATACTATACATACCTAGTATAGCGTCAGTATATTAACGACACTGAAGTGATTAGATGCACATTTTTTGCTTGATCTTATTATTACAAAAGCTTTAGTTTGTTTTTGTTATTGTTTACAAAGTCAGAGAGTATGTTTCTGGATACAGCAAAGCTTTGATGGCAAAACCCAAATGATTAAAATGGGAGCCATTAGTAGTTTTTTATTTTGTTCAGTTATTGTGCGCTGCGCTCAGAAAATTGTATGTAGCATTCAATACCACAAATTTAACACATTTGATTGGCAACACTAAATTGGCCTTAGTGTGTGAATGTGAGTGTGAATGTTGTCTGTCTATCAGTGTTGGCCCTGTAATTAGGTGGAGACTTGTCCAGGGTGTACCCTGCCTTCTGCCCGAATGCAGCTGAGATAGGCTCCAGCGACCCCGAAAGGGACAAGCGGTAGAAGATGGATGGATGTTTTACGTTATAAAAACTTCTACATTTAAAAAGATAAGCTTAATAACAATGCTTTATGGTGTTATACTTTAGTTACATTGTCAGTTCTATAATCTACAGCAGTGATTTTCAAACTGTGGTACTCGGGCTCTATCTCGTGGTACGCCAAAGAATCACTTGATTAAAAGACAGTGTTTTCTTTCCAATACTCAAACACAGTGTTACTGTTCAAACTGAGTGTAATGTTAAAGTGGTCAAAAATATGAAATATACTTGTTAAATAAATATTTTGTCTTATTTTAATGAATACTTAAACCTACTATGCTACTGTATTGTAATGTTGGTCATTATGGTGGTACTTGGAGAGACAAGTTTTTTCCGAGGTGGTACTTGGTGAAAAAGGTTTAGGAAACAATGCCTGAATTGTTTGCAAACAGTGCCTCTAACACGGCAGTAAAACGGCTGATCAAATAAAGCAAAAGTCATCCTCATGGACCCACTAGCTGCGGAAGCAAACTCTCCAATCACCCAAACAGATTCAATAACTCCCCTGTGACATTTTGGTAAATTTACTGAGACATTTGTGAAACTGAAACAATACAAAAAAAAATGCCATTATCAGGTAATAATAATGAAGTCAATTATATCTCTATAGCGCTTTTTCTCTAGAGACTCAAAGCGCTTTACATAGTGAAACCCATACATTTTTAAGCTACATTTAAACCAATGTGAGTGGTAATAATTCTAACACAGACAATTGTAAATGTGTTGGCATATTAGCAAATGCTTACAACGCTAGCTTCATTATATTACACATACATTAAATATTCCTACAGACATCACACATGGGGCAGTTTAGTAAGCATGAATTGTTTTAGTTATACTGTAAAACTTGCAAACATTGCTTGGTGTGATGAATGAAGAATCCATACGTGTAGAAACGCTATTGACCACTAGGAGAGGGAGCGGCACTTCCGTTTGAAAGCACTGAACGGTAGCAAACACTAGACGTTCACCCCGCAGCACAAACTCATCTAAAAAATGGCGCCATAACACAAAAATTAACACACTTTTTCAATGTCTCTTTGGATGTTTTATGAAAATAATTTATTGAACACAAAACATTCTGGCCGTTTGCGAAGAAAAATCCATAAATTAGGGCCGTAACCAGGATTTTTACAAAGACAGAGGTCAAAATTCTGCAACTTTTGTCTTCACCCTGTTCTTTTTCCATTCCTCCACTGTTTGTCTCATCTCTCCACATTCTATCGCTCTCTCTCCTCCTGCCAGTTGTAGTACAAGAGCACCAGTAACAGGACATGGTTTTTTTTTAAAAATCATCAAAATCCATCCATCACTGTTTGAGTTATGTTGCTAGCAAACTGACAAACAAACCCTGGCTAAAACATAACTTATTTGGCGGAGGTAAGAAAGAGTTCTGCAAAGCAAAGCGCGCTACTTTTGTCTCAAGCGTTGCCAAGAGGGAAATCACACAAAAAAAACTGTACTGTCGTTAATATGTAAACTGTAGGGGAAATACGAGTAAACTGAAAAACTACCTGATAAATTCTTAATCCATCCATCCATCTATCTACCGCTTGTCTCTCTCGAAGTCGCAGGTGAGGGGGGCTATACAGCTGCACTCGGGCGGAAGGCAGGTTACACCCTAAGTCGCCACCTGCAACTGTCATCTAGAAAATATATTTGAAGATAGCAAATCTTATCAGTTTGTGAGGTATTTACATTATCGAAAGTTAAATTGTTAAACTTTTATGAGAAACAGCATTTTGTAAACTGATATAAACATGTTCCACTGCTTCTCAGAAAGTTAAAGACGAAAGACACTAAACTAAACATTATTGTTTTACACTGGATGTTTACATTGTCACTTTAAAGACACACAACTGTGATTTTTTTTTTTTTACATTTGCTTAAAACACTGAGTGTTCCTGCACAATTATTTGCACCTAAAAATACATGTTTGTAGTAATAAATATGATTAGAACACTTGAGCATTATATTGGTGTTCAATTACAGTAAGTGTGTTTATCCGAAACATTCCTGCACAATAACTGTTTTATTACTTTTTCTTTTTTTTTTTGACATATAACACAATATCGTGTCGTTGCTTTAATTCCGTGATGGTATCGTACCCTGAGATTTTGATACCATTACATCCGTACAACAGACACATTTAAATAAGAATTACATAATATAATCAACAAAATACAACCATTGCAAGCGTACAAGTACAATTTAGTGCTGTATAATTTAATGCTATTACTCTTGCTGTTAAATTTAGGCTATATAATTAAGTTCCATTATGATTGCCAAAGAAAACCTCTGTGGTCATTCTTCAAAGCAGATCATCTGTGTGCAGAGAACAGTTTTGTTTCTTTAATCAGTGTGTGTATATGGTACTACTGTTCACCTCACCATAACAAGTGGCAATCAGTGGTGGACTGGGACAAACATTTGGCCCTGGAGTTTTTGATCCAGAACACAATCCACATGCAGATAGTGTGCCAACTCACTCCACTGATGTACATATAACAACGCCCTTAAAACGACCACTATGCTAAACTATATCCCTTTTACATTGTGGAGCCGTGAATAAACTAATGATAACTACACAGTGGGTTGCTTACTTTCTCTTAAAAAGACACTAGGGGAATTTATTTAAAATTGATGACTATTTATTTCTCACACACCCATACAAATCTCATTGCAACAAGCGTGTAAATCTGCAAAGTGGCGTTATTTGAAGAAAGTATAAAATGGGGCTCAAACGGTCAATAAAAACGAATTATATAGTATTGTTATTGTTTCCAATAGGTCCTTAACCACGGGTCCAAGGACTGGTACCGGTCCGTGACGCATTTGCTACCGGGCCGCAGAGAAACATTAAATCATTTATAAATGACTGCCTGTCCCACTAGACACACTAATAATCTTGTTTATAGATGTATAATAAAACTCCTCATAGGATGTTGCCATTTGTTATATTTGTTATAACTTTGTGACATGATACAATACACATTAATGAATATCCATCCATCCATTTTCTACCGCTTGTCCCGTTCGGGGTCGTGGGGGCTGCTGGAGCCTATCTCAGCTGAATTTGGGCGGTAGGCGGGGTACACCCTAGACATTTGACAGATTGTTGCCAAAGCCTGATTTCCACCTGTAGTGTAACCTGCTGGAGATCTCATCGCAAAGAAACAATCCCAGGGCTCCCACTAATTCAGCGTTATAGTGAGTTGTATTTTTCATGCACTAACTTTTGCTGTATTTATCTGGCACAAGTGGAAAGCCTATCCCTGAAAATAATGCCTACATTAAACATGTCCGTGGTGCAAAAAAGGTTGGGGACCCCTGCATTAAATAACTACATTTAGCTATAACTCAACACACCACCATGTTTCCTATTTATTTCACTCAAAGTTGATTAAAAGTGACCATTTTCAACCATTTATGAACGTTTTATCCACATCATGCCGGAAGAAGGCAGACCTGCTTGCCATAATATCATAATATCACCGTTATGATTATACAGTTGCGTTTTCAACAACATTTATTTTTTCCTCCTCCTGTATCGCCTCATGAGCTGTCGTCAGAGCAATGCAGAGAGCAGCTGCAGCTGCTAAGGACACACTGAAGTAGCTGCTTTCAAACATCTTCATTTTTCTGCTCTTAGCAGTCTGTGTTACTAAAGCTTTTATTTTATTATCTCTTCATTTTCCTGCAGCACCTTTTTAGTTTTTACTTGGATACTCTTATTTTGTTTTTTCCTGTGTTTCTTTCTGCCCCGCGCTCATGGACTGATCACCATTAAAGGCCTACTGAAACCCACTACTACCGACCACGCAGTCTGATAGTTTATATATCAATGATGAAATCTTAACATTGCAACACATGCCAATACGGCCGGGTTAACTTATAAAGTGCAATTTTAAATTTCCCGCTAAACTTCCGGTTGAAAAACTCCTTTGGATATGACGTATGCGCGTGACGTCACGACGGCAACGGAAGTATTCGTACCCAATGTGTCACCATACAAAAAGCTCTGTTTTCATCGAACAATTCCACAGTATTCTGGACATCTGTGTTGGTGAATCTTTTGCAATTTGTTTAATGAACAATGGAGATTGCAAAGAAGAAAGTTGTAGGTGGGATCGGTGTATTAGCGGCTGGCTGTAGCAACACATCAAGGAGTACTTACTTGGATAGCAGACGCGCTAGCCGATGCTAGCCGCCACCGCATCTGTGATCGGGTGAAGTCCTTCGTCGCGCCGTCGATCGCTGGAACGCAGGTGAGCACGGGTGTTTATGAGCAGATGAGGGCTGGCTGGCGTAGGTGGAGCGCTAATGTTTTTATCATAGCTCTGTGAGGTCCGGTTGCTAAGTTGCTAAGTTAGCTTTAGCGTCGTTAGCAACAGCATTGTTAAGCTTTGTTAGCTTCAGCGTCGTTAGCAACACCATTGTTAAGCTTTGCCAGGCTGAGAATTATTAACCGTGTAGTTACATGTCCATGGTTTAATAGTATTGTTGATCTTCTGTCTATCCTTCCAGTCAGGGATTTATTTATTTTGTTTCTATCTGCATTGGAGCCAGATGCTATCACGTTAGCTCAGCAGCTAAAGAGCTTCGCCGATGTATTGTCGTGGAGATAAAAGTCACTGTGAATGTCCATTTCGCGTTCTCGACTCTCATTTTCAAGAGGATATAGTATCCGAGGTGGTTTAAAATACAAATCCGTGATCCACAATAGAAAAAGGAGAGTGTGTGGAATCCAATGAGACCTTGTACCAAAGTTACGGTCAGAGCGAAAAAAGATACACCCTGCACTGCCTCTCTAGTTCTTCACTCTAACGTTCCTCATCCACGAATATTTCATCCTCGCTCAAATTAATGGGGTAATCGTCGCTTTCACGGTCCAAATCTCTCTCGCTCCATTGTAAACAACGGGGAATTGTGAGGAATCCTACCTCCTGTGACGTCACGCTACTTCCGGTATAGGCAAGGCTTTTTTTTATCAGCGACCAAAAGTTGCGAACTTTATCGTCGTTGTTCTATACTAAATCCTTTCAGCAAAAATATGGCAGTATCGCGAAATGATCAAGTATGACACATAGAATGGATCTGCTATCCCCGTTTAAATAAAAACAATTCATTTCAGTAGGCCTTTAAGATTGGATGAGGAAGGGCTAAAACATGCGTGGGCGGGACTTCTGGGCCTCTGTAGCCTCTCATTGGCCCATTTCGCGCCAAAGAGCCTTGACAGACAGAGCCAATCAATCGTAACATTTCTGTTGCTGTGTGGTGTTGAGAGAGGGATTTCTAGCAGGCTGTGAATAACAAAGATCGTTTATTGAGCAAGGATGCTTTACCACACGATGATTTACTGCGTACCCGATGTTGTACACAAAACATATTTGTTGTCAGTTATATCTTCTTTTTGTCACTTAGAAAAATATAGAGGAAATAACGTTGTCGTCCTCAACGGTAGTTACGCACCGTTTTATAAACCACAGGGTTCAAAGCGTCGGAAAAAAAGTAGTAGCTTATAGTCCGGAATTTACAGAACATTCCTGACGGCATGTTGTGGCCCTCCATGAAAACTAGTTAGACACCTGTGCAACATAGACAGCTCAAAAAGTTATTTGAGGAGTTATTTCAGAAAATGTCAGAAATGGTATAAGGAACAAGTGATTACATTTTTGGGATGATCCGGATCACCGTCTGGATTCAGGACTTTACTATTGGGAGACAGCTGAGGCCTGTGCACTCTAAGGGCTTTGCTTTTGTAGTTACTTCTGCAATATGCTGAGAGACAAATCAAAAACAAGCCTCCCTAGTCGCACTTTGGACATTCCTGCACCACACTAATCCTTTTTGGTGCTTTTTATTTGTGTTTGTCAGATTCTTGTTTCTTGTCCTGCAACGACCTGACACACAGCCTGTCCTCATATCTAAAGCAAAGTGAGTACTATGCTGAAGTCTTCGCACACCGCTAGCATACACTTGTAACACGAAGGAGCTACTGTCTTAATATTGACACTGACATTTTGTGTCTTCATTGAGTGATATTCTTCCTGTTTTACTGCTTAAGTTTGTCCCAAATGGGCCAAGGTTCAGAAACAGCACACACAAAAGAGTTCGGTGGTCCTGCTCATCCTCTGCAGTTCTGCCCTCCGAGCCATCGAGCTCATCAAGTATGACGTTTTTTTAAATTATTTAATTGGCTTAAATGCACCAAAATCTCTGGTGCATCTGACACACTTTTTTAATTCCCAGGCAGCTGATTGCCTTCAAGGGAGAAGCCAAGGCTGTTAAGCTGTTTGCCAAACACATCAAGGTCCAACTCAGATGTTTTTCAATGCGAGTGAACTTTCTAGAATCCACTAACATGTAATTTTGCTGTGAAGATGGAGGAGCAGGTGAAGCTGCTGCAGAAAAACGTCACTCACATCGGAGTTGGCACGCCCGGTCGGATCAGTGCTCTTGTTGAGAAAGGTAAGTGGGGTTCATTTTTAAAAAAATTTTTATCATGAATATATATATACATACTGTATATATTTTTAAGCTTTAAACATTTTTACATATTCTCTATGTCAGAGGGACTGAACTTGCAGGCGTTACGCTTCCTGGTTCTGGACTGGAACTGGAGAGACCAGAAGCTTAGGAGGATGATGGACATTCCTGAGGTGAGCCACAACTCCCCCTTGTGGCACCAAAGTACACTACTTTATTGCGTGGCATTAGACATATATCAATCAGAAGTTTACATTTCTCATAACTTTTTAAAGTGTAATGTGTAAATAATGCCCAAAGAAGGTATTTATATAGTTAATAAAATATATTAGTTATATATTATTAGTTTAAAGTTTCACTTTAATTTGATCAAAAACTAGTAGTTTGAAATGGCACTGCATCCTACTGCTGGAAAAATTCTCATTTTCAGAAAGTGGTTTATTTTTAGAACAGATGTAAATTTGACTTTATATAGAATAATTTGAAAAAATAAATAAACAAACCTATAAAACTCAGCTATTGTAGCTTATTCTGGCATATTTACTGTGAGGCATTTGCTCACAGTGAGGATATTTGTCACCAATTCTGTTCATAACTTTTATGGACAGAATTTCTAGGCGCAGTCAGGGCGTTGAGGGGATCCGGTTTGGTGGCTACAGGATTAGGTCTCTGCTTTCTGCAGATGATGATGGCTTCATCTGGCCAGGATCTTCAGCTCTCACTGTATTGGTTCGCAGCCGAGTGTGAAGCGACTGAGATGAGAATCAGCACCTCCAAGTCCGAGTCCATAGTTCTCGCCCGGGAAAGGGTGGAGTGCCATCTCCGAGTTGGGGAGGAGATCTTGCCCCAAGTGGAGGAGTTCAAGTACCTCAGAGTCTTGTTCACGAGTGAGGGAAGAGTGGATCGGGAGATCGACAGGCGGATTGGTGCGGCGTCTTCAGTAATGCGGACCCTGTATCAATCCATTGTGGTGAAGAAGGAGCTGAGCCGGAAGGCAAAGCTCTCAATTTACCTGTCGATATACGTTCCTATCATTACTTATGGTCATGAGCTTTGGGTTATGACCAAAAAGACAAGATCACGGGTACAAGCGACCAAAATGAGTTTCCTCCGCCGGGTGGCGTGGCTCTCCCTTAGAGATAGGGTGAGAAGCTCTGTCATCCGGGGGGAGCTCAAAGTAAAGCCGCTGCTCCTACACATCGAGAGGAGCCAGATGAGGTGGTTCGGGCATCTGGTCAGGATACCACCCGAACGCCTCCCTAGGGAGGTGTTTAGGGCACGTCCGACCGGTAGGAGGCCACGGGGAAGACCCAGGACACGTTGGGAAGACTATGTCTCCCGGCTGGCCTGGGAACGCCTCGGGATCCCCCGGGAGGAGCTGGACGAAGTGGCTGGGGAGAGGGAAGTCTGGGCTTCCCTGCTTAGGCTGCTGCCCCCGCAACCCGACCTCGGATAAGTGGAAGAAAATGGATGGATGGATGGGCATTCTCATACATGGTTCAATATGCATTCTTCTAATCAAATAGTCATTCAATATTTCTAGGGTGGAAGGACATAGGAGGATGTAAGGAAGATTTGCTGGAGCAAGAGGAGGAAGAAACAGATTTTTTTTATTTTTGAAATTATTTATATTATTTTATTATAATTATCTGCAACTACAAAACTCAAATGTATTGGTAAAATTGATTAATCGCCCAGGCCTAAATTTTTGTTAAACTGTTTTTTTTTCTTTTTTTTTTTTTTACCATTTCTCTCTATATCCTAACAAAAATGTCCCCAAAACTGCTGTGATAATATTATATATTTGTTTTCTGTCTAAATTCTTGATTTTTTTTTAGTTATCTGAAGCAATAAAATATTTTCTATACAATTAATTTGAAGTGATATTTTCTTCGTAGTAGTTCTAAAGCCATGAGATGGGTCAATGATATGCAACAATAATGAGCTCCATTTCCTCATGACAAAAATTGGCCAATTTCCTAAAACCAATAAAATATTGTGTGTTTCTGCTTAAAACACATATTTTACAATTACATTCACATTTCTCAAAACTTTATTTTTTATACGGGGTTTATATGCAAAAAAATGCCCAAAGAAGGTATTTATATCATTAGTATTATATTACTTAAATATTATTAGTTAATTATTAACTAAATTATTATTAAACAGTTTTTTTTACCATTTCTCTCTAAATCCTTTCAACATTTAAACAAAAACTGCTATTAAAATTGTAAATATTTACGTTTTCGATCTAAATTCTGGGGTTTTGGGTTTTTTAGCTATAGGAAGAACTCAAATTCTATCAGATTAATTTGAAGGGATATTTTATAGGAGTAGTTATAAGGCCATGATAATTGTCAATGATAGGCAGCAATGATGATTTTCATGCATTGTTTATTTATTATTTTATATACTGTAAATGTCATTTTAAAAATGTAAAACATATACATACATTTGATGTCCTCGTGACACAATATGTCCAATTTCCCACTTTAAAATAATACGTTTTCTACTTTAAAACCCCTTTAAAACTACTCCAACCTGATATACGTACATACATATTAGTTAATTGTTTTTAGCCCTATATATGCTAATACAGTGGTTCTTAACCTTGTTGGAGGTACCGAACCCCACCAGTTTCATATGCACATTCACCGAACCCTTCTTTAGTGAAAAATAAAAACAATTTTTTTTTTTTTTTTCAAATTCAAGACAAAGTTATGTTTTTTTTTACTAGTGCACAAAATGAACTGTGCATGAACATCACCTTGTTCAAAGAACCAAACCAACACAGTGCATGAACTCACAACAAATTACACACCTGCAAATCGGATGGAAAATTAGAGGGAACATTGTTTGGAGGTATCCATAATACTTAGACTTAGACTTCTTTTTTATTGTCATTCGAATTTTAACTTTACAGTACAGATACGCCGATAGGGAGAAGTTTTTATTTACACGATTGATTGATTGATTGAAACTTTTATTAGTAGATTGCACAGTACAGTACATATTCCGTACAATTGACCACTAAATGGTAACACCCGAATAAGTTTTTCACCTTGATTAAGCCGGGGTCCACGTTAATCAATTCATGAGTCTGGTGTGTCTTGACCGCTGCGGCGGAGGCTCTGCCGAACCCCTGAGGCAGACTCACCGAACCCTTAGGGTTCGATCGAACCCAGGTTAAGAACCACTGTGCTAATATGTTAAAAAAAAATGTATAATGAAAAAAAACACCAATGAGAAATGTTGCTGAATGCTTTGAATAGGATTTTTTTTTTTTGACCAAATATGAAATGTACACACTAACAAATAATTTAAAAAATTACATTTTAAATGAAAAAAATGGTACAACATTTCAACATCAATATTCAATTTGCCACCACAGTTCTTGGGGATTTTCAATGTATTTGCATTTCTTAAATAGATTTTTCTGCAGTTTGTAGATTTCTTCTTTTCTTTGCTTTTTTTTCCAGATCAAGGTGGATTTCGTGAAGCTGCTGGAGAGCGGGCTCATCCAGCAATGCAAGACAAATCAAGTAAAAATTGGACTATTTTAATGGCAAATTGTCAACTTGCACATTGCTTGTACTGTGCTTTTTACCATGAGTACTATTTCCACTATTTCAACATGAGGTGTCCTCAATAAATTGACCTTCTGAATAAAAGAAGAAATCATTCTCCTAATTACCAGCAAATATGTCAGTTCCAAAAACAAAGCTCTCAAAAATGCTTTCAAATATGCCTGCTACTCTCTGCAGTTGCGCAAGACACTGTTTGAGGGATTGCCGTGTACTAGTGCCTCGTCCAGGGACAGAGATGCGGAACAGGAAGAGGCAAGTGTTGTGGTTAATTAGTAACAAGTGTCTCTCTTCCCAGCGAGAGGCCAGACGTGATGTGTCTGTTTGCGTAGCGATACCACAGAAATAGGAACAGGAAGCCGACTTCACAAAAAAGACAATTCAAAGAGGGGTTTGGTGCGTGTATGATGGTTTCAACCAGGACAGGACCTTTAGCCCGGAGGCCCGACAATTCGGCCTTCAAGCAGCAGCGTCTGCCCGCCTGGTCGCCCATGCTAACTGCTAGCACGGTGCTGCCTTTCTTCTTCTTCATGGCTCTGATATGTTTGCTGCTGGGAGTGTGGCTGCTGCTCACTGTGCAGAGCGTACAGGAAGTCCGGGTGAGTAACGTGTGGCTTTTCTCACCAAAGCTGCTGTTTCAAGGTTAAAGTGTGTCGTAAAAGAGGGAGCGACATATGAGGCAAAAGGGCTCAAAGTTCGATAACACGACTAATGCCATGTCTCCTTAGGTGGACTACACAGACATCGGCGCGTGTGCCGTTTGTCACAACATGCGTAAGAACGTGAGCAACGCGGCAACGCTCTGCACTTGCAAACTGGACTTTCGCATCAACAAGGCCCTGAAGGTAAGCGGCGGCGTCTTAAACCCCGCCCACGTTGCCTCCGATAAGGAGAGATAAGATTAGATGAAGTTCTCAGGCGTCTGGTGGGACCTTTTAAATGTAAGAGGAACATTCTAGCATCGTTACCATATTGACCCAAATATAAGACAACCCCTCTTAATCAAATGAAAGCAAAAATAACTTGTTCACTCACTTAAAAACAAATGTTGGTTTACATTTATAAATCTCTACCGCCCGAATGCAGCTGAGATAGGCTCCAGCACCCCCCCCCGCGACCCCGAGAGGGACAAGCGGTAGAAAATGGATGGATGGATGGATGGATAGACCCGAATACAGGACAGGTTGTCTTATATTTGATCGACAATATATCTCCTCGTAGTTCAGTCTGCAAAGTTTAATTAGCCAGATCAACCACTTTTCTACACATGAGACACATTTGCTCTATAGACCCGCATATAAGACAACCGGTCTGTCTTTTTTTTCTCTGTTTTTTAAAACATATGTTTGAAAACAAACATATGTTTTAAATCAAAGACTAAATTAATCTTTTTTTATAGTGAAAAAAGAATAGAAGGTTGCTATATAGAGTTTTTGTTGACTGCTTCATTCGAAAAGCTGTGATTAACTGGTGAGAAGTCGTGTGGCGCCCCCCTTTGGTTTACATGTATAATACGCTAGACTCGAATATAAGACGACTTAACTTTCCAAGTCGGCCGGAACACCCACTTTTTATCTGTATTTGACAACAAATTTACTGTACTGACTCAGATATAAAACAACCTGTCTTTCATGTCCTGTTTTCTTTCAAATCAAAGATGAAAATAGACTACCGTAATTTCCGGACTATAAGCCGCTACTTTTTCCCCTCGTTCTGGTCCCTGCGGCTTATACAACGGTGCGGCTTATATACGGCCTGTTCTTCTCCGACACCGACGAAGAGGATTTCGGTGGTTTTAGTACGCAGGAGGAAGACGATGACACAATGATTAAAGACTGACTTTTCATATACCGGTAGGCTGGTTATTTTGATAACGTACATGCGAGCACTTTGTATTACTTTGCACCGTTGTATTATTTGTACTCTGCACGAATGCTGTTCGCCATGTCAAAGATGTGAAAGTTTGATTGAAAGATTTATAGTTAATAAATGGGACGCTTTGCGTTCCCAAACAGTCATCTCTGTCCCGACAATCCCCTCCGTGGTAGCAGGAACCCCTATATACTACGGTAATTACACATCAAAACCCTGCGGCTTATAGTCGGGTGCGGCTTATATATGGAGCAATCTGTATTTTTCCCTAAATTTAGCTGGTGCGGCTTATAGTCAGGTGCGGCTTATAGTCCGGAAATTACGGTAAATGTATCTTCTTTTTTTTAACAAATAATTGAAAAAAAAGAATGGCAGTTTGTGAAATCGAGTTTTTTATTGACTGCTAATTTTGAAAAAAGACTTGCTCGTGAGAAGTCGTGTGGCGTCACCTGTTGGTATATGTTTATATAAATATCTACACCTGAATATAAAACAACTTGTCTTTTTCAGTCGTCTTATATTCCTAGGTCACGCTGCAATTAGTCAGCCAGAAACACATTTTT
Organism: Entelurus aequoreus; assembly: GCF_033978785.1. Taxonomy (NCBI): domain Eukaryota; kingdom Metazoa; phylum Chordata; class Actinopteri; order Syngnathiformes; family Syngnathidae; genus Entelurus; species Entelurus aequoreus. The sequence continues at coordinate 64,836,815 of NC_084740.1, forward strand.
TTTCTGCACATAAGACGACCTGCGTTTGAATTCAGATTTACTGTTTTGACCCGGATAAGAGACGACCTGTCTTTCAAGCCCCGTTGTTTTGAAAAATATCTTCAAATACGAAAAAAGACTTGTAAAGAATATATTTATATTTTATATATATACACACACAGTACAGCAGGGGTGTCAAATGTACGGCCCGAGGGCTGGATCAGGCCCGCGAACAGGTTTTATCCGGCCCGCGGGATGAGTTTTCTAAGTATAAAAATTAACCTGAAATTTTTGAATGAAAGAAACTGCTGTTCTTAATGTGTCCACTGGATGTCGCTATAGCAATTCTTTGTAGATGCTACATATGTAGAAAACAAACCACATGATGTTAGTACATCAGTCGAGCAAAATGAGCAAACTATATAAATAACATGCTGTAATTTCATTTTGATATACATTTTTATCTTGATAGATTGAAAATTAACACCAATGAGTTGACTGACGAACTTTATCACATAATTTATTTAGAAAATATAAATAACGATAAATAAAGATAGAATACTATTAACCGCAACATGTAAGTGTAAAAAAAACAACAACATTATGATTTGTACAATTTCAGAATGTGCTTCTTCTATTTTTAAACAAAGAAAACCATCTGAAGTTGTCTTTATTTTTAAGTTATCGTGCCGTGATTTAACCAGTCCGGCCCACTTGGGAGTACATTTTTGTCCATGTGGCCCCCGATCTAAAATTAGTTTGACAGTTCTGTCATAGAGAGAATGCCAAGAGTGTACAAAACAGTAATCAGAGCAAAGGGTGGCTATTTTGAAGAAACTAGAATATAAAACATGTTTTCAGTTATTTCACCTTGTTTTGTTAAGTACATAATTCCACATGTGTTCATTCATAGTTTAGATGCGTTCAGTGACAATCTACAATGTAAATAGTCATGAAAATAAAGAAAACGCATTGAACGAGAAGGTGTGTCCAAACCTTTGGCCTCTACTGTATATATATGCATATATTTATTTATTTATTTATTTTTTTTTTTCAGTTAAAAAAAAAAAAGAATAGTAGATTGCGATACAAATACAATTGTATTGACTGCTTCATGTTGAAAAGAGAAACTGGAAATTGTGATGTATCATGTTGTATGCTTGCATGTTCGAAATAAACTCAAACTCAAACTCATTCTAAAATCTGTGACTCGATGGTGAGAAGTAGTTTGGTGCCACCTGCTGACCACAACCTGTCTTTTACAGAGTTTTTTGGTAGGTATATAAATACTAGACAACTCAGCAATGATTGGTCAGCCAGTAACAACCACCTGGTGTACCCATTAATTACCGCAGTGACTTGAATATAAAACATCTAATTTTGGGACAAAAAGATTAAAGATCAAATAAATGATGGTAATCATTTATGCGCTGCAGCATACAGTTGGAATAAAAATCAGTTGAATAAAAAATCCTGAGGTGCAAGGCCTCTCCAGTCCTGAAGGTGGTGATAGATGGTCGCTGCTGCCCACTTGACCCCAAAGCAAGTGGACTGGAACAGTAAAAAGTGAACATCCTCCTTGCTGTCTCAGGGTGATGTCTTTTTCTACTATGGCCTCCAAAACTTCCACCAGAACCTGCGCAGGTACATGGACTCCAGGGACGACGGGCAGACGGTGGGCAGGAAGACCAACCTGAAGGTGCGTTTGCAATTCTTTGCCTTGTTTGTAAAAGTCACCATTGTTACCGTATTTTTCGGACTATCAGTCGCAGTTTTTTTCATAGTTTGGCCGGGGCTGCGACTTATACTCAGGAGCGAGTTATGTGTGCAATTATTAACACATTACCGTAAAATATCAAATAATATTAATTAGCTCATTCAAGTAAGAAACTAGACGTATAAGATTTCATGGGATTTAGCGATTAGGAGTGACAGATTGTTTGGTAAACGTATAGCATGTTGTATATGTTATAGTTATTTGAATGACTCTTACCATAATATGTTCCGTTAACATACCAGGCACGTTCTCAGTTGGTTATTTATGCGTCATATAACGTACACTTATTCAGCCTGTTGTTCACTATTCTTTATTTATTTTAAATTGCCTTTCAAATGTCTATTCTTAGTGCTGGCTTTTATCAAATACATTTCCCCAAAAAATGCGACTTACACTCCAGTGCGACTTATATATGCTTTTATCCTTCTTTATTATGCATTTTCGGCCGGCGCGACTTATACTCCGGAGCGACTTATACTCCGAAAAATACGGTATTTTCATAATTCACCTTCCACCCATTGAATCAGAAACCAAGTTCTTACTGCAAACCATTCGCCACCAATGACAAAGGACTGCCCATCGCTCCCTGTGGCGCTGTAGCCAACAGTATCTTTAACGGTAAACACTATTTTACACAATACAGCTGCAATCTGCTCATTAAATAACTTCTGTCTCCACACAGATACATTTATTTTCAAATATCACAGGACAGCCGCCTCCGAAGACACGCTGCCTTTGTTACGGAAGGGCATCAGCTGGTACACGGACAAAAACGTCAAGTATCGCAACCCTCAGACGGACAACTTGAGCCTCGCAGAAGTCTTCCAAGGTGTTGTTTTTTTTTTTTTTTAATCTCGTTAAAAAGTAATTTTCTTGAATATAAAAATAAATCAACATACACATGCTGGAAATTAACCAGGCAAACTAATTAGCCTCATGCTACTTTACCATGGTAACCTGCATTGACATGCTAACGCAATTAGCTCATGGATCTTTTTCAAGTATTTTAAGCACAATACACAAACAATTTCAATAAAAACTGCATGGAAAGTTGACAATATAAAGTACACATTATTTTGCAGATTTTAAATCCACATATTGTTGTGAAACATGAGGACAAACAAATTAGTGGTTAGCAATATGCTAAGGCAGGGGTTGACAACCCAACATGTCGAAAGAGTAATATTGGACCAAAAAACCAATCTGTGGAGCCGCAAAAATGTAAAAGCCTTATGTAAGTGTTATAATGAAGGCAACACTTTTAGTGTCTCACAGGGTGAGATAACTCCTGGAAATTACTCGCTTAAAACTGCCAAAAGTATAGACATGTGTGCCCAAGTTAAAGGAAAGGACAGGCTGTCTTCTTCTAATGTATTTATTACAATCTTTGCAAGCTGGGTAACGTTTGCTGTGGCCTGGAACAACATGGTAACGTTTGCTGTGGTCTGGAACAACATGGTAACGTTTGCTGTAGTCTGGAACAACATGGCACACAATTTAGAAATGCAGCCAATATTACATACAGATAATGTGTCATGAGACATGCAAATATACCGTCTTTTTCGGACTATAAGTCGCACCGGAGTATAAGTCGCACTGACCGAAAATGCATAATAAAGAAGGAAAAAAACATATATAAGTTACACTGGAGTATAAGTCGCATTTTTGGGGGAAATGTATTTGATTAAACCCAGCACTAAGAATAGACCTTTGAAAGGCAATTTAAAAAAAATAAAGAATAGTGAACAACAGGCTGAATAAGTGTACGTTATATGAGGCATAAATAACCAACTGAGAACGTGCCTGGTATGTTAACGTAACATATTATGGTAAGAGTCATTCAAATAACTATAACATATAGAACATGCTATACGTTTACCAAACAATCTGTCACTCCTAATCGCTAAATCCCATGAAATCTTGTACGTCTAGTCTCTTACGTGAATGAGATAAATAATATAATTTGATATTTTACGGTAATGTGTTAATAATTTCACACATATGTCGCTCCTGAGTATAAATCGCACCCCCGGCCAAACTATGAAAAAAACTGCGACTTATAGTCAGAAAAATACGGTAAATTAAATACACAGAGGACATACTGTAAGTAAAGCAAATTAAATGAGCTCAAATATACCTACAAACGAGGCATAATGATGCAATATGTACATACAGCTAGCCTAAATAGCATGTTAGCAAGGATTATTAGCACTCCACGAAAGGCAATAACATCAACAAAGCTCAGCTTTGTGCATTCACTCACAGCATAAAACGTTTGGTGGACAAAATTAGATAAAGAAGGTGTAGCATAAAACACGTCTTTCTGTGGCATCGTCAGAGAAAGTTGTACACATAAACCAACTACGGTGAGTTCAAGGACCGCCAAAATCCAGGGAGCCAATAGGGCGGCGCTAAAGAGCCGTGGGTTGCTGACCCCTGTGCTAAGGTAATGGAAATGACCACTGATGTGCTTACAAATTTAGTACAAGGATAATTTTTAAGTATTTGAAGCAAATAAAGAAAGTATTGAAAAAGGTTCAAAGGATTTTTAGGATTTTTTAAAATTGGAGAGGTCATCAAAAAAGAGATGCTCTTTGGAATAGGGACACAATTTCAACAATGCGGCAAAAAAGGCACTTGTGTCAGTTAAAATGCCTTTAAATATTCACAGCATTTCTCAATGGACCTTTACTGTGAGAAAGCTAGGAAGACTTTGGGCGACTAATGCTAACTAACATAAACATTACCATTAACATATTTACAAAATTAGCGCCGGACAATTTATTTTCTTTTAAACATTTCAATTAAAATGACATTTACACTCCACACAAAGATGTGTTATTAAGATCAACATAATTTTGCATTTTTAAATAGACATAATCTCCTAAAATACCAAGATTTTTAACACCACCAAATTGGCGATTAGCATTATGCTAATATAACATTGAAATTACCATTGACATACTTACAAAATTAGCTCCAGGGCAGTTTTTTCATATCATTTCAATAAAAATTACCTGTTCACTCAACAAACGCAGGTGTAATTAGAACCAACATAATTTAGCATTTTTAAATAAACATATTCTCGTAAAGTAATACGATTTTTAAACCTACCTAATTGGCGATTAGCATTATGCTAATATAACATTGAAATTACCATTGACATACCTACACAATTCGTGTTAGGGCAGTTTTTTCGTAACATTTCAATAACAATGACAAGTTCTGCAAACTCAAAACACAAAGATGTGTTATTAGAACCAACATCATTTAGCATTGTTGAATAAACAATCTAGTGAAATAGCAAGATTTTTAAGGCCACCAAATTGGTGAGTAGCATTATGCTGATATAACATTGAAATTACCATTGACATACTTACAAAATTAGCGTTAGGCCAGTTTTTTTTGTAACATTTCAATAACAATGACATGTTCTAGACTCAACACACATATGTGTTCTTTGAACCAACATCATTTAGCATTGTTAAATAAACAATCTTGTGAAAGAGCAAGATTTTTAAGGCCACCAAATTGGTGATTAGCATTATGCTGATATAACATTGAAATTACCATTGACATACTTACAAAATTAGCGCCAGGGCAGTTTCTTATAAAATAGCAAGATTTTTAAGGCTACCAAATTGGCCATTTGCATTCTGCTAATTAACATTGGAATGACCAAACTAGCATAAGGATAGTTTTAAGTATTATGAGTATTTTACATATCAAAACAACCCTTTTCAATATTTAAAAAATACTTAATGCACATTATTTAGCAGGTATGCTGTATTTGTTTTGAGATAGCAAGATTTGAATGTAAACAAATGAGCATTTGGCTTTATTCTAAGATGGAAATCACCTGTTAGAGTTGATATAATTGTTGTAGGAACATAAAACACAGCAAGACAAGTAAACACTAGGGGTGTGGGAAAAAATCGATTCGAATTCGAATCGCGATTCTCACGTTGTGCGATTCAGAATCGATTCTCATTTTTAAAAAGTCTATTTTTATTTTTTATTTGTATTTTATTTTTAAATTTAAATAATTTTTTTAATTAATCAATCCAACAAAACAATACACAGCAATACCATAACAATGCAATCCAATTCCAAAACCAAACCCGACCCAGCAACACTCAGAACTGCAATAAACAGAGCAATGAGAGGAGACACAAACACAACACAGAACAAACCAAAAGTAGTGAAACAAAAATGAATATTATCAACAACAGTATCAATATTAGTTACAATTTCAACATAGCAGTGATTAAAAATCCTTCATTGACATTACCCCAGGGCAGCTGTGGCTATGAAAGTAGCTTACCACCACCAGGAGTGAATGAATGATGGGTTCTACATGTAAAGCGACTTTGGGTACTTAGAAAAGCGCTGTATAAATCCCAGGTATTATTATTATTATTATTATTATTATCATTAGACATTTATAAAAAAAAAAAAAAAGAACAATAGTGTCACAGTGGCTTACACTTGCATCGCATCTCATAAGTTTGACAACACACTGTGTCCAATATTTTCACAAAGATAAAATAAGTCCTATTTTTGGTTCATTTAATAGTTAAAACAAATTATATTGCAATCAGTTGATAAAACATTGTCCTTTACAATTATAAAAGCTTTTTACAAAAATCTACTACTCTGCTTGCATGTCAGCAGACTGGGGTAGATCCTGCTGAAATCCTATGTATTGAATGACTAGAGCAGGGGTGTCAAACTCATTTTAGATCGGGGGGGCCACATGGAGAAAAATCTACTCCCAAGTGGGCCGGACTGGTAAAATCACGGCACGATAACTTAAAAATAAAGACAACTTCAGATTGTTTTCTGTGTGTAAAAATAGAACAAGCGCATTCTGAAAATGTACAAATCATAATGTTGTTGGGGTTTTTTTTATACTTACATGTTGCGGTTTATAGTATTTTACCTTTATTTGTCGTTATTTAAACTTTCTGAATAAATTATGTGATAATGTTCATCAGTCAACTCATTGGTGTTAATTTTCAATCTATCAAGATAAAAAAATAATATCAAAATGAAATTACAGTATGTTATCTATGTGTTTTTTTTTTTTTTTACATATGTAGCATCATCTACACCAGGGGTGTCCAAACTTTTTCCACTTTAAGCATACGGGGGCCATTTTGATATTTTTCATTTTCAAACCTTAACAAAATATATGGATTTTTAAAAAAATTGTTTTAACCTTTAGGGCTCCCGGGGACCATAAAGGGTCTCAGTCATTAAAATGTAAAAAATATGTCAAATTATTATTATTTTTTATTTAACGCTTACAGTAAATCTCTATATCAACTTCAGGTTGATATAAAGTAAAAAAAAAAAAAAGGTTTTATGCCTTTTCTGTCAAAGACAACTTTGTTTTTTATAGTAAAACTGAAATATGCAGTATTTAGCAATTAGAGCCCTAAAAGATCAATAATGCAGGACACCATTGATTTTAATTTTTTAATATTTTTGAGTAATCACCGTGAAATGTTGAATAAAATCCTACTAAATATATTATGGATCCAAAAGGTCCCCCACTCATAAAGTGATACATTTTTATTAGTTTTTTTTAAACTTTCAACAATTAAATTATGAGATCAACTTCAGATATATCTGTCGATTTTACGTTTGAACTATTATGTGGTTTGTATTATGCTCTTTTGTCAAATACAACTTTGATGTTTTTTTATGGCAACCACACAATATATGCAATATATTTTCCACATAAAACATTTTAAAGTGACATTTTTTAAGTAATAATTTATTGTAACAGAGATTTTTTGTCTTTTTTTTTGAGCAATGGCAAAAAAAATAAAAATAAACAAAGACAAAAGAAGAAAAAAACAGCCTGCATGGCAGCTTTGTGTCAACATTGCAACTTTTTCTCGTTAGATTTCACCTCATTCCACTTTTTTTTAAATGTTTTTTTTAATTTTTGCAATACTATCAATTTTGCAATTTTTGCAGAATGTGTGGGGGGCCGGTAAACGATTAGCTGCAAGCCGCAAATGGCCCCCAGGCCGCACTTTGGACACCGCTGATCTACACAGATACAAATAATTGCTATTGCGACATCTAGTGGACACATGTAGAACAGCAGTTTTTTCATTCAAAAATTTCAGCTAATTTTTATACTGAGCACACTCATCCCGTGGGCCGAATAAAACCTGTTTGCGGGCCTCATCCGGCCCGCGGGCCGTATGTTTGACACCCCTGGACTAGAGAATCCTTTTGAATCGGAAAAAAAACGTTTTTGAATCGAGAATCGTGTTGAATTGAAAAAAAATCGATTTTGAATCGAATCGTGACCTCAAGAATCGATATTGAATCGAATCGTGGGACACCCAAAGATTCACAGCCCTAGTAAACACTGTTTAATGGTCATTTTATTGTGAAGCGGTGGCTGACGTGTGATTTGGGCCTGACAGGCACGGCCCCGCCTCCCTACTGGCAGAAGCCCGTTTACGAGCTGGACGTCCAGGACCCCATCAACAACGGCTTCATCAACGAGGACCTCATCGTGTGGATGAGGGAGGCGGCCTTCCCCAACTTCAAGAAGCTCTACGCCGTCTTACACCGCGCCAACAAGCCTTTCCAAAGCGGCCTGCCCAAAGGCAACTACAGCGTGGAGATAGCCTACAGTATCCTTCCCACACCGGTCACATGACCCCCCCCCCCCCCCCCCCCCTTGTCATGTCGCTCGTTTGCCGCCTTGACAGGGAACTCCTCCCTTCCAGACTTCCCGGTGCAGTACTTCCGTGGCAGAAAGCAGGTGGTCCTGACCACGCTGAACTGGTTCGGAGGGCCCAACCCGTTCCTGCCCATCGCCTACCTGGTCACCAGCGGCCTGGTCCTGCTGGCGGCCGTCACCCTCACCGTGGTCTGGTGCAAGTTTGGCAAAGAGGGGAAGAACATGGAGGAGTGACGGGTAAGAGGAAGGACTTGATGGATGAAAAGCTGCTTGCTTTTGAATGAACTATATATCTTTATCAAAACTACGCTGTGTTACTCAGGGATGGATTTTGGAGACTTACATTTTTGAAAATGTCCAGTTGGATAGTCTGTGGCCCTCTACATCCATGCATTTTTTGTGCTTATGTACAGTATGTACAGTATATACCCTCCTAAAACCAGCGTCATTTGCAGTGGACATTTGGTTATAGTCTTTCTTTTGGCAGTTGAATTAAAAAATATTACTAAAAAAAGCCCTTTTATGCAAAACGCAAATGCCTAATGTAGAGGACAATAGTTCTCAAGATATTCTGAAATATAAAATTTTACTCTGCAGGAAAATAGCCCTTTAGGAGGAACTTTTTAAATACATTTGTACTTAACGACTTTTTTTTTAACAATGATACAAAGCAGTGTTTCTTTAACTTTTTTTTTACGAGTACCACCTCAGAAAACACTTAGCTCTCCAAGCACCAGCATAATGACCAATGTTAACATACAGTAGCGTAGTAGGCCTAAGTATTCATTAAAAACAAGGCAGAGGTGTTGTTTTACATATTGGATATTATTGGCCACTGTAACATTACACACAGTTTGAACAGTAACACTGTTTTTAAACGTAGGGAAATAAAACACTGTACTTTAATCAAGTGATTCTTTGACATACCACAGTTTGGGAATCGCTGCTATAAAGCAGCAGTAATTTCCATATATAGATATAGATATATATACTGTATATATATATATATATATATATATATACACACTACCGTTCAAAAGTTTGGGGTCACATTGAAATGTCCTTATTTTTGAAGGAAAAGCTCTGTACTTTTCAATGAAGATAACTTTAAACTAGTCTTAACTTTAAAGAAGTACACTCTATACATTGCTAATGTGGTAAATGACTATTCTAGTTGCAAATGTCTGGTTTTTGGTGCAATATCTACATAGGTGTATAGAGGCCCATTTCCAGCAACTATCACTCCAGTGTTCTAATGGTACAATGTGTTTGCTCATTGGCTCAGAAGGCTAATTGATGATTAGAAAACCCTTGTGCAATCATGTTCACACATCTGGAAACAGTTTAGCTCGTTACAGAAGCTACACAACTGACCTTCCTTTGAGCAGATTGAGTTTCTGGAGCATCACATTTGTGGGGTCAATTAAACGCTCAAAATGGCCAGAAAAAGAGAACTCTCATCTGAAACTCGACAGTCTATTCTTGTTCTTAGAAATGAAGGCTATTCCACAAAATTGTTTGGGTGACCCCAAACTTTTGAACGGTATTGTATATATATATATATATATATAAGTATATATATTAGTTTTTTTTAATCAATAAATCACACTCAAGGCCTTTGTGATAAAAACCGTCAATAACTAAGATTTTTTTTCCTCACTTTGAATCGTTTGTCTAAAACGCATCAGCCTGTAATATAAATATTCACTATAATCAGATTTTTTTATCATTTAAAGGCCAGTATGTTTTACAAAAAATATTTAAACTAAAAGAAAAATGTACACAAAAATTATCCTCGACGCACACTTATATTAGTCTGTTTTTCGACTGTTATAGGTATTTTTTTAAATTTTATTTAGAAAAAAAAAGTTATTTAGAAAACAGTATTAAGTGATAGATGTTGCTGCCTGCATTGAACGGGGAAAAGTAGCGCCATCTGGCGGATGGGGAAAAAAGAACAGTTTGTTGCGCTGTTAAGTGGGGGGCGGGGGGGGGGGTTACATTTTCAATCGGCCATTTTTGGTAAAATGCCATTTTAGGCAAATAAGCTTCCAACTTAATCAGCACTGCAAACAGTTGAAAACTAGTGAACAGCAGAAAATGTCCTTAAAGGTTCATCTCGTTTTATTTGCTGTCGTCTTTTTGTGTGAAGAGCCCCCAAGAAAGACAGTTTTGCCATGTTTTATTATTATAATGGCCATTGTTGGTACATGTCAGCAAAAATGAGCAATAAACTTTTCAATTTCCTATGAGCTCACAAAGTTTGTACCTTCAAGAATAGTCGATCAGAATCAAAAGTGACAAGGTCTCTTTAATTGGCGCTCCAGACAAGACAAGACATGACATAATCCAACAAGACAAATCACTCCCACAACACAAACAAGTGATTTTAGCACAGTACCATTTTTCTTTTACGACAACATTCCTCAGTCTTTAATAAAAAAAAACAACCTTTGCTTTATTTCTCACATTAAGACTTGAAAATGTTCAATCTGGGGGGAAAGGAAGGCAACATTTGGTCTGCAGGCTGGGTGGGGGCGGAGCCTCCTGAAGGCGTCTCCTCATCAGCAGGATGTGAATTGAAAAATAAATAGCGTGGGAATCTTTTGCAAGGTTTGCTGCGATGGAAGGACAAGAACTGCACACAATTTCAAGTTAAGACGATGCGTACCGTGGAATAGGAGCTAAGGAAGACGTGCGTGTTGCAATTGTTCGATCACATTTAAGTTTGTAACAGAAACAAAAAAAATCACAGCTTTACAGAATCACAGGTGGGGTAAAAAAAAAAAGTCAAGCAGTAGTTTTCACGCTCGTTTTGGCAACCTCCTGCCTCCACGTCCAAGTGAGGCCCAAACATTCATCTGTGGTTTCAGTGATCCGACTGGAGTGAGCGCCTCTCGGCTGAAGCGGATCCACGCGGCAGGGAGGTCACGTAGTGTTTGTCAGCGCCCCCCTCTCTTTAGCTCCGCCCCCTGGGGCACCTGATAGGTCAGGTCCCCGCCGTTTTTGGGCGTGTCGTACGCGGATCGCCCCGAGCGGCAGCTGTCCGTCTGTGCCGGCAGCTGGGTGGCGAACCCGCCCCCTGAAGAGGGCTGCACCCCAGACGGGTGGCACCCCATGTCCACCACGATGGGCGTGGCGTACTCCGCCCCCGTGGCTGGGAGAGGCTCGGCGTAGGCGTGGTACACGTCCGGCGAGATGGGGGCGTCGTAGAGGTCGGGACCCTCGTCGGGTTTGAAGGTGGACCGCGCGCCCAATGTTGTCACGCCGCTCACCAGGGGCTGGGCGTACTCTGCAAACAAACACCCGCTCTTAAGCTACCAAGTAGCCCTGTCCTGATTCCATAGTGATATCAGAAGAAGAAAAACAAGTATCAAACGTGTCTATTTTCATGACTATTTACATTGTCACTGAACGCATCGCAACTATGAATGAACACATCTGGAGTTATGTACTTAACAAAAAAAGGTGAAATAACTGAAAACATGTTTTATATTCTAGTTTCTTCAAAATAGCCACCCTTTGCTCTGATTACTGTTTTGTACACTCGTGGCATTCTCTCCAAGACAGGGGTGTCAAACTCATTTTAGATGGGGGGGCCACATGGAGAAAAATCTACTGCCAAGTGGGCCGGACTGGTAAAATCACGGCACGATAACTTAAAAATAAAGACAACTTCAGATTGTTTTCTTTGTTTAAAAATAGAACAAGCACATTCTGAACTTGTACAAATCATAATGGTTTTTTTTACACTTACATGTTGCAGTATTCTATCTTTATTTGTCATTATTTATACTTTCTGAATAAATTATGTGATCATGTTTATCAGTCAACTCATTGGTGTTAATTTTGAATTTATCAAGATAAAAAAAATAATATTACAGGATGCTATTTATGTAGTTAGCTCATTTTCCTCGACTGGTGCACTAACGGGGTTTCCTTTTTTTTTTTTTTTACATACAGTATGTAGCATTATCTACAAAGATACAAAAAAAATGATATTGTGGCATCTAGTGGACACATTTAAAACAGTTGTTTCTTTCATTCAAACATTTCGGCTCATTTTTATACTTTAAACTCATCCTTTATCTGGCCCGCAGGCCGTAAGTTTGACACCCTTGATGTAAATGTTCTCCATTAAGCACACAAGCTAGACATGTGTAATAAGTATCCTCAATTGAACCATATTGCAGTGTAAAACAGCACATTTGTAAAAATAAACAAATATTTATAGTTGCATATTATTATTGTAGAACGTGTCCAGTAACAAACGTGTGTGCATTACTAAGCTTACTGCGTCATGAGCTTCATTTAATGAAATGTGACCACTAGGTGTCGCCACAAAACAAATTACCACTCTACTTCAAAAGCATAAATGTCATAAAGTTGGTGTTTTCATGCCCACCATTGTCTAATTTCACCTGATCAAACCTTTTCTCACATTCCACCACTACAAAATCATAAATGTATGCATGATTCTTGCTGATATCGGATTAATATCAGTATCAGCCAATACCCACGGCCCCAATATTGGCATCTGTAGTGAAAAAGCTGTCTTGGGGACACCTAATTGTAACGTCACATTATTTTAGATGAAATACCAACAATACATAGAAAACAAAAGTATGAATTCATAATCAAAATGTGGAACTATTCATAACGTGGATGTATTTATAAAATTGGGAAATATTCTAAATAATTGTATTAAATCCATACTGGAATGCATAATATAAACAATATGGAGGCTTTTATGTGGCAAAAATGAGAGAAAACTAATTTAACCCAGAATTTAATTATTAGATTGTCTTATTTTACCTGTTAAAAAATCATAGTGCACCTATGTCATTATTTCATCATCCATACAATTATTTATGGAAAAAAAATTATATTCACTTTATGGCAGTTTTTACAGTGAAACAAACTTTTATGACAAAAGTACATTTGTTTTTATAATTTTATCTATTCAATTGGCGTTATATTGCTTTATTTTTTTAAATGATGCCAACAGTCTTTTATAGTTTTATACTTAATGGGTTTATTTTGACTTATTTTTGTATCTATTTTCATTTGAAATGTTTGCAGGTTTATTTTCTTCTTTTAAAGCGTGCAGCACTTTGGAAACTGCATAATAGTGCTACGGAAATAAAGTAGATTGAATAATATTTTATGTAAAAAATGAAATGAAAAACAAACAGAACAATGTCAATAATTCAAATTGTAAATTATGATTTAAAACAGGGGTCCCCAAACTACAGCCCATGTTTAAAATAAATAAATAAATGTTTTAATTTTTTTTTTTTTTTAATCTGTCCTTTCTAATACATTTTCTATCACTTGTTACTCTCTGTGTCTTTTAGCCGTTCAGGCAAATCATATTGTCTAAAAATGCATTTTCCCATCGATAATGTCACATCATCGTGCTCAGAATATATATTAGTCAAAGTTTCTGTGGTTTATCCGTTATACGGTGCTCAATACCGGCCGGGGTAGAGCGGAATATATGTTAGATCAGGAAAAAAATAATTTATATATATTATATAATATATTATTATATAATAAAATCCCTTGAAGAGCCGGGAAACCTGCGAAACAGGCATGTAGGGATGAAATAGCCTCTGTGTTTTTTCCTGACCTAACGTGTGTTTGTGTGTATGTATGTATGTATGTATGTATGTATGTATGTATGTATGTATGTATGTATATATATATATATATATATATATATATATATATATATAGTTGCCGATTAATTTAGTCATCGATTCGTTGGATCTATGCTATGCGCAGAGGTTTTTTTGTTTTTTTTAATTAAAAAAAATGTTTTTGTTTTTGTTTTTTTAATAAACCTTTATTTATAAACTGCAACATTTACAAACAGCTGAGAAACAATTAAAATAAGTATGGTGCCAGTATGCTGTTTTTTTTCAATAAAATACTGGATAGGATAAAAATGTAATTTGTCTCTTTTATCCGATTATCGAAATAATAAT
>NC_084740.1:64851292-64903792 GCF_033978785.1 Entelurus aequoreus
TAACGACTTGGTATTAGATTGATACCCAAATTTGTGGCATCATCCAAAACTAATGTAAAGTATCAAACAACAGAAGAATAAGTGATTATTACATTTTAACAGAGGTGTGTATAGAACATGTTAAAAGAGAAAGTAAGCAGATATTAACAGTAAATGAACAAGTAGATTAATAATACATTTTCTACACTTGTCCTTAATAATGTTGACAAAATAATAGAATGGAAAATGACACAATATGTCACTGCATACGTCAGCAGACTAATTAAGAGGCTTTGTTTGCTCACTTACTACTATTTTATTTAAGGACTTAACTGCAATAAGAAACATATGTTTAATGTACCCTAAGCCTACAGCCATTTGTTGTTAAAATAAAGCCAATAATGCAATTTTTTTGTGGTCCCCTTTATTTAGAAAAGTACCGAAATAATTTTAGTACCAGTACCAAAATATTGGTATCGTTACAACACTAGTAGGCAGCATTACAAAGTCCAGAGGAATGTAGGAGTAATACAAGAAGTAATAGCACTATGAACCACATATCTTAATATTTTACTGAAATTAATAGGGAAACATTACACAGGGCTGTGTGATTATTGTTGTCAAATTGAAAATGTTCACACTGTAGAAAATGTAATAGAGATGTGAAATAATTAAGAAGCTAGTGAAAGAGAAGGTTACTTCAGCAGTGGATGATATTAAGGTTGAATTCAGAACACGTAGGGTACAAGGCAATACATCAATTTTTTAATTTTTTTTTAAAAGACGGTTAAATAAAACTTCGGGCTAGGGACCATTTCGATTTACACTTGATTTCAAAAAGTGGCGGTAATGTTTACCATGAGGTTTCTTCCCAACTGCCATTAACAGAAGAAGAAGTCCGACTAAGGCATTTATGTTTCACACGTTCAGGGCGGACATTTAAAACCCACTCGACGTTCTCCTGTTTGCTCAAAGACGGACGGGAGGTAACTATGTGATGATCCGTTTCCCGGATCATCTTTTTGCTTAGTTTAGTATTTCCTTAGTTGTTGATTTAGTTCTGTGTCTGCACCTGGGTTTGTTTTCGTTGTTGCCATGGGGGCTGATTATTGTCACCTGCCTCTGATTAGTGGTCGGGACGCTCACCTGCTCCCAGTCCCTAATCAGAGCTATTTATTCCTGCCTCTCACCACACTCTGCCTGGTTGTTTTGTTTGCAACACGCAACAGTTACGTTGGTTTCTTGCTTCTTGTTCCTGTGCTAAGCTTATCTACAGCTTTCTATTTTTGTATTATCGCCTTGTTAAGGTAATAAACCATCATTTCCTGCACACTGCTTCCGGACATCCATCTGCATCTTTGGGAAACGACCAGCGCATAACCATGCGACCCTGACCGTAACAAACTACCCAATTTTGTTGACTGTTGATTCGCTGTTTCTCCTTGAGTTTCCTTGTTATAATGTACTGTATGTACTTTGTAATATGTACTGCTCTGAGGCTGCTGCAAGTCTATCATTGTCCTGTATTTGTTGCAGAGCTGTGGGACATTTATTGCCTCTCCAATTGGCCAGTACACTTGAAAAAGAGACTAACGTTAGTCTCGATGTGTGTGCACGTGTGTGCATGTAAGAGTTACAGACTTGTAAACATCAATTTAGACCCCCCCTAAAGTAGTGTTTCTCAAAATTCTAAATTTCAAGTTCTGTCCTTTTACTCTAACAGTGTACAAATGGAACCAAATAGATCCGACACTGTCAGAGTTACAGACCTTGTAAAGGTCAATTTTGACCCTTAAAGGAACCCACAGAGTGACATGACCTGGGATTTACTTCTAGAACCACTGTAAAAGTATGTATTTAAACAAACAGTAACATGTAGCTATCTTTTGAAAGATGCTCAGTAAGACAGCAGAGACATCTGTACTTACATCCTGGTTGAAATGAAATATTGACAAAAGTATTTTGTCAAAACTCTTGTTACAGTTTTCATTTTTAATTTCTGGTTAATTAAGTCTTGCATTAGAAGGCCATGGTGCAAGGAGAGCCGCTTGAGGTGAGGATATTAGTCTTAAGGTATAAATTGACATTAAAACAGGCCAAATCAATATGAAAAAAAGGCCCAAAATTTTCGGACGCTTAATGACACTTCCTACTCAGTGGCCTAGTGGTTAGAGTGTCCGCCCTGAGATCGGTAGGTTGTGAGTTCAAACCCCAGCTGAGTCATACCAAAAACTATAAAAATGGGACCCATTACCTCCCTGCTTGGCACTCAGCATCAAGGGTTGGAATTGGGGGTTAAATCACCAAAAATGATTCCCGGGCGCGGCCACCGCTGCTGCCCACTGCTCCCCTCACCTCCTAAGGGGTGATCAAGGGTGATGGGTCAAATGCAGAGAATAATTTCGCCACACATATTGTGTGTGTGACAATCATAGGTACTTTAACTTTAAGTTTCACTCATTTTCTGAAACATGGCAACCCTCAAAACTCTACTATCAAACATGTGACGGTTTAGTACCGTAAGTATGAATTGTTTTAGTTGTATTGTAAAACTTACAAACATCGCTTGGAGGGATGAATATAGAAACCATACGAGTAGGAACGCTACGGATGACTAGTAGACGGCACTTGTACTTCCGGGCCGAAGCACTAAACAGTAGGAAATACTGTGGTGAGCGTAGTGAGTGCAGTGAGTGAACTATTCCAAAAGATGGCGCCATAGCACAAACAATAACACACAATTTTAATATCTCTGTGGGTCTTTCAATAAAAACTATTTGTTACAGACAAAAAAGGATGGCTCTTAGCGAAGAAAAATCCATCCATTAGCGGCACCATTTTATAAGCTGCAGGGTTCAAAGATTAGGAAAAAAGTAGTGGCTTGTTGTACGGTAGTCTTATTTTGTGTATTCAGAATAACCAGCATCCTCTACAGTAGACATTTGATTTTGGTCTATTTATTTTGTCATATTTACAGGACTGCTCTACTGTTTTTAAGGACCTTCTGCAAAAAGGTGAGTATCTCACAAGCCACCATTTTAATAGCCCAAATGATGAAGAGAGGACTTAAAACGGAACCTTGGGAAACACCACTAAGGTATCTAAAGAGGTTGAACAAATGACTACTTACTGCATCTGAAGTAAACAAGCTACAGCAACACTTCAGGTATATTAATCACTTTACAAAAAAAGGAAAGGACTTAAAGGGGTGCCTTGAGGAAGGCCTCAGATATGTAAATCACAAGTTTGGACCCTAGCCAGATAAATTTCACTGCCAATGTGTCAACAGTTGTCCAAAATGTGTCTCCCTTAGTTTTGAACCGAACCTGAGGCCAGTATCGGGTCATTCCCGGGCCGGATTTGGCCCCAGGCCCGCCAGTTGAATAGCCCTGTCCTAGACGCTGTAAAAAGGGTAGGATATACCGTGTAAAATACATTGGAAAGTTAGCGCCCTCTAGGCATCTGTGTAAATGTTGCTAGCAGCCCCTTTATTGGGATTATTCCTCCCGCCAGTTATTAAATGGTAACCGTGGGTAAAACCCCAACAGACACCCTACCCTGTATGTCCTGTAAATTCTTCCTCTGTTATTAACGGTACAACAGTTTGATAGTAGAATTAAACAATGACTCTAAATATTCTGACAAATAAAAGGCCAGCGTAAATTTGCTCATGCAAAAGCACGGTAATCCTAAATACAGTAGATATACCAAGTAATACAGTAGATGCAATCAACCCTAAAACCAGTTATTTACTGTAAATGCAACCGAGGACCATAGAAATAAAATGAAAAACGAAGTGACCAACAAAGTCGTAGCATTTTTAGCACCTACTGTACATGGGCACCTCGTACCATCAATGTGATCATTCCTCCCACAACTATTAAATGGTAACAGTCGTCTTGATAGAAAAGAAACAGGAAGACTAAACAATTCACAGTGTCAAACCCATGCAGTGCTTGCCAAAGACTATCAACCTCAAAATCAATCATTTGAATAAGAACAGAAAAAGTCAAAAGGAAGAGCTATAAAAAAAAACATGCTTTGTATAAACTTTAACTACTTGGGTTCATACAAAGGCAAGTAAAAGCCTTCAAATAACAATACCCTTAAGCAAGTCCAACTCCTCAGAATCTTTCCTGCCGGGTCAAAAACTGGCCTCTGCGAGAGTTCAGGGTTGTGTTGGCACCCGCAGTATCATGGCTCGTCCGCGGAGGAATTGTTAATGCTATATTAAAAACTAAAAGGCATGGATAAGGTTTATGAAGACCATATGCCGTCCTGCAGATGGAGTCCTTATGGGAGAGGAATCTGCATTTTTCAGTGAGACAAGGCCACATTCCGCAAGAGCACAGCTACTTGACTTGATAGGAGATGTTTTCTACATTCAAAGGGTGCTCTTAATAATTCCTGTGAGTTGTTTAAAGGCCTACTGAAACCCACTACTACCAACCACGCAGTCTGATAGTTTATATATCAATGATGAAATCTTAACATTGCAACACATGCCAATACGGCCGGGTTAACTTATAAAGTGCAATTTTAAAATTCCTGCCACACTTCCGGTTGAAAAACTCCTTTGGATATGATTTATGCGCGTGACGTCACAAAAGCAACGGAAGTGGTTGGACCCCATCGGACCCGATAGAAAAGCCTCTTGTTTTCTTCGACAAAATTCCACAGTATTCTGGACATCTGTGTTGGTGAATCTTTTGCAATTTGTTTAATGAACAATGGAGGCTGCAAAGAAGAACGTTGTAGGTGGGATCGATCGGTGTCTTAGCGGCTAAGTACAATACTTACAGCAACACAACAAGGACTACTTACTACGCCTAGCCGATGCTTGCCGCCAAACCCACGGATAAGTCCTTCGTCGCGCCGTTGATCGCTGGAATGCAGGTGAGCACGGCTGTTGATGGGAAGATGAGGGCTGGCTGGCATAGGTGGAGCGCTAATGTTTTATCATAGTTCTGTGAGGTCCGGTTGCTAAGTTGCTAAATTAGCCTTAGCGTCGTTAGCAACATTTTTAAGCCTTACCAGGCATTAAAAAATTATCACGTTGGCTACGTTGCAAGGTTAGCTTCTATTTTTTTAGCTTCGCAAAGCTGAATATTATTAATCATGTATTTACATGTTCAGTCACTGTGAATGTCCATTTCGCGTTCTCGACTCTCATTTTCAAGAGGATATAGTATCTGAGGTGGTTTAAAATACAAATCTGTGATCAACAATAGAAAAAGGAGAGAGTGTGGAATCCAATGAGCCAGCTTGTACCTAAGTTACGGTCAGAGCGAAAAAAGATACGTCCATCACTGCCTCTCAAGTCCTTCACTGTAACGTTCCTCATCTACGAATCTTTCATCCTCGCTCAAATTAATGGGGTAATCGTCACTTTCTCGGTCCGAATCTCTCTCGCTCCATTGTAAACAATGGGGAATTGTGAGGAATACTAGCTCCTGTGACGTCACGCTACTTCCGGTACAGGCAAGGCTTTTTTTTATCAGTGAGCAAAAGTTGCGAACATTATCGTCGATTTTCTCTACTAAATCCTTTCAGCAAAAATATGGCAATATCGCAAAATGATCAAGTATGACACATAGAATGGATCTGCTATTCCCGTTTAAATAAAAAAAAATCATTTCAGTAGGCCTTTAACTCTGGAAATGTTTTAGAACTATTAAAATAATAGTAATATATATATATGTATATATATATTTTTTATTTTATTTTATTATTATTTTTTAAACAGTGGCACCTCGGTTTTCGTATGATTCATTTTTATTTTTTTTGTGCTGTCCAGCTTCTCAGGCAAATCATATTGTTGATGTAGATGCCCATATCGGCTGTTCAGATTTACTTTACAAAAGAGAAGTGTGGGAAACTTCTCTTAAAGTGGAAGTACCAATGATTGTCACACACACTAGGTGTGGTGAAATGTGTCCTCTGCATTTGACCCATCCCCTTGTTCACCTCCTGGGAGGTGAGGGTAGCAGTGTGCAGCAGTGGGCAGCAGTGGGCAGCAGTGGGGCCGTGCCCGGGAATCATTTTTGGTGATTTAACCCCCAATTCCAACCCTTGATGCTGAGTGCCAAGCAGGGAGGTAATGGGTCCCATTTTTATAGTCTTTGGTATGACTCGGCCGGGGTTTGAACTCACAACCTACCGATCTCAGGGCAGACACTCTAACCACTAGGCCACTGAGTAGATACTTGTTGCCTTATTTGTATTTGACTTTATTAAATGTATTTATATTATCATGTGGTGCAGCCGGGCCGGAGCAGGAGGGGATAGAAAGAGAAAAAAAGGAAGACGGAGGGGGAAATTGTGGGGAAAAGAGGGGGATAAGACAGAGAGACGACGACAACAACAACAACAGCAAACACAACAATAACAACAACAACAACAGAACAACATCAGCAAATATGATATGTACAAATATGATGGTGAAAGTGATAGCAAAGAAGCAGTTAGTGAAATAAATAATACAGAAATGACAATGAACATTATTACACTACAAATGGAGCAATACAAATACCAATAGAAATGGGGCTATTGATAATGAATAACAATAATGACCTCTATTATCAGCAATACAATTGTTCAAATGCAACAATACATACACTACCGTTCAAAAGTTTGGGGTCACCCAAACAATTTTGTGGAATAGCCTTAATTTCTAAGAACAAGAATAGACTGTCGAGTTTCAGATGAAAGTTCTCTTTTTCTGGCCATTTTGAGCGTTTAATTGACCCCACAAATGTGATGCTCCAGAAACCCAATCTGCTCAAAGGAAGGTCAGTTTTGTAGCTTCTGTAACAAGCTAAACTGTTTTCAGATGTGTGAACATGATTGCACAAGGGTTTTCTAATCATCAATTAGCCTTCTGAGCCAATGAGCAAACACATTGTACCATTAGAACACTGGAGTGATAGTTGCTGGAAATGGGCCTCTATACACCTATGTAGATATTGCACCAAAAACCAGACATTTGCAGCTAGAATAGTCATTTACCACATTAGCAATGTATAGAGTGTATTTCTTTAAAGTTAAGACTAGTTTAAAGTTATCTTCATTGAAAAGTACAGTGCTTTTCCTTAAAAAATAAGGACATTTCAATGTGACCCCAAACTTTTGAACGGTAGTGTATATGTAATGATAACTTGAAATACAAAATAAAGCAGATAAGTGGAGGGGAAGAAAGAGAAGTAGACTCAATTAACCTTGTAGATTGTTACAGTAAGAATAGGTTAAGCTTTGTCAGTGTGTCATCTGTTACCCAGTTTACCCTAGGGCAACAACGTTAATATATGTTTGAAGAAACGTGAGTGTATGTATGTATATGTACAGTATGTGTGTATGTATGTTTGTACAGTGAATGTATATGTACAGTATGTGTATGTTTGTACAATGAATGATTCGTTTTTTAACAAAAATGTTGCATTTATATTCGTATGCTGTCTCGGTTTTCGAACAGCCAAGCATTGCACTGAACAAACTCGACAGAATCGTTCCATCTTCAATGAGTTTTCGATAAAGGTAAATGTTCATTTATCCATCATCTCTAAGTATGTAAATAATTATTCTCTATGAAATGTGTTCATACTTATGGATTAATTTATTGGGTTTGCATTATTTCCTATAGCAAAAAGTGATTCTGTCTGTACAATTCAGTCTTATCTGGACCTTCTGAAACGATCTACCGGAAAACCGAGATACGACTGTATTAGGGTTGTAATGCCCTCCATCCTTTTGTCCTGCCAAAGACTGATGAGATTGGACTCTGGCCTCACCTGTCCAGTCACCAAGGTCCTCATGGGTTCCCTTCCCCCACCTGTGCTTGGCACACCAAAGCAAAATCCTTCATCCTCAGTGCACATCCGCTTTATCTTCTTGCCAAGTGCCAATTTTTCACACATCCCGGACAATAAAAAGGTATTGTTCTTTGACTTCCGAGTGCCATTATTATTCCAGAGAGGTTGCTTTTGACCCAACCTTCACTCTCGCCACAAACCAACCTTAACCATCTCCTCCACTGTATGGCGTGAAAGCGCAACTGCATTGATGAATCTATCAATTACTGCCCACGCATGATACAGCCCACGCAGGTGGGCTGTATCATGCACAAGTACAAAGTTGCCTTTGGGGAGAAAATAGGTCCGCTTTAGCAGCATCAGTCAAGTTTATATGGGGCCTTGAGAATAAATGTATATAAACATGCACAAGGCAGATTACTTTATGGTTTGGTACTATGGTCCTAATAAAAAAAAATATTTTAAAAATACTTAGTGCGGTTTGCTTAGCGTTTTGGCTAATTTTTTATGCTCAATCTAGATATTTTTGTTGAATCGAATTTTTTATGTAGTTGCTAGAATTAAAAAAAATGTGGTGTATAATATGAATTGAATAGGTACGTGAAGTGACCCGCTGTACAGATTTTATATATATATATATATATATATATATATATATATATATATATATATATATATATATATATATATATATATATATATATATATATATATATATAGATATATATACACATATATATATATAAGGGGAAAAAGATTCAAGTTTTGTCCCATTTAAATCAAATCAAGCATATCTAACGTTCATCATTAAGAGAGCTACTATTGAGTTGTACTTATTAAATACAAAAAACATGCCGGTTTGTCACTATTTCTGTCGCATATTCTACAAATGGCCTAAAACGGCTTCAGGGTTTGCAGTCAAGGCGCCACCTATTGCAGACTCTGAAGTTTTACAGTAGACTATACTTATTTTGTGTGCGTGTGTTGACAAGTTAAGAAAATATTAAGTGCTGTTTCCTCACAAGAAACATCGATCGGAGTGGTCAGGATGATCACAGGGAACAAACAGTAAAGTATGCAGGAAGGAGTGCATAGCATTTAAATAAAGATCTATGCAAGAACAATATAAAATGGAGACCATCATCGGGGGCGGTCTGTGAACTTCACATGAGATCAGCTCTCGGCAGCTACGGTGCGAGGCAATCACAGAGGCCACTTACGTCGCCCGGCGGGGAACATTTCCCAAGCGAGACAAAGGGAGGCGGGGAAAGGTTCGAAGCTATGATCTTGCTGCAAATGTAACCACTTTCTGATGCATACCTTCTGCTGAAATTGTAGCCATGGCAACTGAGCAAATTACCTGTCAAGTAAAATGAAAATATCAAATAATATAAAATAAATATCCTCTGATATACTTATTACAACAATGTAAATATATTTCGGCTTCAAGAAAATATTTTTTCCCAGATGGAATCTTGCTTTAGTTGTGTTTTTTTGTTCTGAAATGATTTTTATCTGGTTTAGAATAAATCTAATCAAAACAACATTACTTTAAATTATCATTAGGTGTGTGGTGTTTCTTTATATAATCATTGTTCAGGAATAGATTGTATTTAAGTAGAGACATCCCAATCGCGATCATGGAATCGAGTTGTGGGGAACTGATCAGATACTAATCGTCACGACCACGGCGGAAAACTAACTACGTTTCTTCCAAATACATTATCACTAGGGATGTCCGATAATGGCTTTTTGCCGATATCCGATATTGTCCAACTCTTTAATTACCGATACCGATATCAACCGATACCGATATCAACCGATGTATGCAGTCGTGGAATTAACACATTATTATGCCTAATTTGGACAACCATGTATGGTGAAGATAAGGTACTTTTTAAAAAAAAATTATGAAATAAGATAACTAAATTAAAAACATTTTCTTGAATAAAAAAGAAAGTAAAACAATATAAAAACAGTTACATAGAAACTAGTAATTAATGAAAATGAGTAAAATTAACTGTTAAAGGTTAGTACTATTAGTGGACCAGCAGCACGCACAATCATGTGTGCTTACAGACTGTATCCCTTGCAGACTGTATTGATATATATTGATATATAATGTAGGAACCAGAATATTGATAACAGAAAGAAAAGGGGGAGGGAGGTTTTTTGGGTTGGTGCACTAATTGTAAGTGTATCTTGTGTTTTTTTATGTTGATTTAATAAAAAAAATAAATTAAAAAAAACGATACAGATAATAAAAAAAACGATACCGATAATTTCCGATATTAAATTTTAACGCATTTATCGGCCGATAATATCGGCAGGCCGATATTATCGGACATCCCTAATTATCACTGTAGGACTAGAGAGAAAGGACAAAAAGGAAAAGCATGCTACAAACAAACACACACACACACACTGACAAGACAAAAAGCTAACTACTAAAGCTTAAATGTAAAGTGCGGGTGATCAAGCTCGATGTTGATACTATGGATAACTAATTAGGTGTGTATATATATATATATATATATACACACACACATACATATATACATACATACATACATACATATAAATCCCCTGAAAAGCAGGGAAACCTGCGAAACAGGCTTGTAGGGATGAAAAAGTGCCTGTGTTTTTTCCTAACCTAACATATATTCTGCTCTACCCCGGTATTGAGCACTGTATAACAGATAAACCACAGAAACTTCGACTATACATATATATTTATATATACATACATATAGTTAGAGTGTCCGCCCTGAGATCGGTAGGTCGTGAGTCCAAAGACTATAAAAATGGGACCTATTACCTCCCTGCTTGACACTCAGCATCAAGGGTTGGAATTGGGGGTTGAATCACCAAAAATGATTCCCGGGCGTGGCCACCACTACTGCTGCTCACTGCTCCCCTCACCTCCCAGGGGGTGATCAAGGGTGACGGGTCAAATGCAGAGAATAATTTCGCCACACCTAGTGTGTGTGTGGCAATCATGGGTACTTTAAATTTATATATATATATATATATTTATCAGAATATTTTTCTGGGTTGTTTTTGTTACTGTTTATAGACTTAGGGAATTAGTCTCTGGGTACAGGAAGGCTTTCAGGGCAAAACCCAAATTATTTAAATGGAAGCCAAAAGTAGTTACTACTTTTGTTTAGTTATTTATTGTGCAATAGGCACTTGATTTTGTTCAAATAAATGTAGGTCAATTAATCAATCAAAGTTTATTTATATAGTCCTTAATCACAAGTGTCTCAAAGGTACCATTCACTACCACAAATTTATAATTTGATTCACAACAATACTAGCAAATTGTAAATATTATAAGATAAGCTTCATAAACATGTGTGATTGTGTTTATTTGTTATAAAACATTTTCACTCATGTGATTTATTGTCAAAGTATCACATTAGGACTCAAAATTGGAGGCCAAAAATTTTGATCACGACAGCCGCAAATTTTAGTTTAGGGGTCGGTTGAAAATTAGAATAAAATGCAAAGTGCTCGCATTTAAAAAAAATAAAAAATTCTCAAATAAGCTAAAATATATATTTCTTTAAATTAACTATATAACAGTTTACAATATTTATTTTTAGGAAAGGGCATCAATGCAGAAAAGTAAATTTGATTATTATGGAACTTTTAGGAAATGAAACTTTCTGGTTGGCCAAAGTGCAGCATTAATAGTTCCAGCTTAAAGCTGGAACTATTTCTATCTCTACTGAACAATGGCAGAATGCTGTTTTAATTTTATCCACTTGTCTGTGTCCATTCCCGTATTTTGCTGGTAGGCCAATAGCAGACTTTAACGATGGAAAATGGTTTTCGTGCCCCAACTCCTCCTTGGGACTTTTGGTCGCCATGTCTCCAAGTAGCCAAAGGCTGGGCTGCACTGTATGTTAAAAGAAATCTGATTATGACATATCGTGACAACAAAACAAAACTGACACACGAAATAAAAAAAACTCTGGTGGTAAACATGCCCAACCTTCCACTGCCACAATGCACAATGGTGCATTCATAATCAAATGTTTAGTTATGCAACTAAATGGGTTACTGGTGCATGAATAATTTGTATGCTACACTTCAAACTCATACACAGCGCTAGTTTTATTTATGAGATACTCAAGTTAAGACCTCCAGAATGAGCGATATATCACAATAGCGCTGGTTTCTAATACTCCACTGTCCATCCTCTTAGCCAAAAGAAGGACCCTTATTGAGGTTGTAATATGACCAAAATGTGAGGAGGGGCCGTTCATTGGAAGTTGAGCTGCAACTAACGACTATATTGATAGCCGAATAGTCATCGACTATCTTAATTATCTGTCAACCAATCAGATTATGTAGCTAAAACATATTTAGTGTCTCCGATTTAGTCTGCTTTTACATTTAGCTGAAAATGTGGGCTAACTAACAATGAAGATTACTTCTTTCAGAAATATTCAATTTTCTGTTACTGTGCTGCTCATTAGGCTGTTCCAAAATAGTACCTTACAAATCACTTAGTACCTAAAGCACTAATTGGCACATTTGTTAAAAAGTACACTGCTTTGACTTGAATTACTGAGCAAAATTCTCCAATAAAGGATTGTACTATAGAACTTTTGCGTTTAATCAACAGACATTTTATTACATTTTATCCATTACACAAAAAGCACATTCAAAGGTGGTAAAATAAGTGCAAAAGGTAATAGTACAGAATTGTTATTTAAAATTAAAACCCGAATTTGGTAAAAAAAATAAAACATTTGGAAAAAATCGAAGTGGTGGTCTGTGGGTGCTGTGATCTGTTATAGGATAGGATAGCATTTTTTTGTCATTGCACTTAAAACTAAAATGAAATTTCATTTTCGGCAAAGACTCACATACTCAAAAGCAGAAATACATTGTATGTGGGGATAGAACAGGAACGCTGATGGGTCGCCACTAAGGCGGCACCTCGTAAAAGGTCGACCAGACGAGGCTCCCGTGGGGCAGGGGAGTGGGGTTCTCAGTCTGGGGCCAGGAAAAAAAAAACTTGATAGCATATACACACGTCACAAACAGTAAACATACCATATCATACATACAGTCGTGGTCAACAGTTTACATACACTTGTAAAGAACATAATGTCATGTCTGTCTTGAGTTTCCAATAATTTCTACAACTCTTATTCTTTTGTTATAGAGTGATTGGAGCACATATTTGTTGGTCACGAAAAACATTCATGAAGTTTGGTTCTTTTATGAATTTATTATGGGCCTACTGAAATGTGACCAAATCGGCTGGGTCAAAAGTATACATACAGCAATGTTAATATTTGGTTACATGTCCCTTGGCAAGTTTCACTACAATAAGGCGCTTTTGGTAGCCATCCATAAGCTTCTGGCTAGCTTCTGGTTGAATTTTTGACCACTCCTCTTGACAAAATTGGTGCAGTTCAGCTAATTTTGTTGGTTTTCTGACATGGACTTGTTTCTTCAGCATTGTCCACACGTTTAAGTCAGGACTTTGGGAAGCCCATTCTAAAACCTTAATTATAGTCTGGCTTAGCCATTCCTTTACCACTTGTGACGTGTGTTTGGGGTCATTGTCCTGTTGGAACACCCAACTACGCCCAAGACCCAACCTCTGGGCTGATGATTTTAGGTTGTCCTGAAGAATTTGGAGGTAATCCTCATTTTTTATTGTCCCATTTACTCTATGTAAAGCACCAGTTCCATTGGCAGCAAAACAGGCCCAGAGCATAATACTACCACCACCATGCTTGACAGTAGGGATGGTGTTTCTGGGATTAAAGGCCTCACCTTTTCTCCTCCAAATATATTGCTGGGTGTTGTGGCAAAACAGCTAAATTTTTGTTCCATCTGACCACAGAACTTTCCTCCAGAAGGTCTTATCTTCGTACATGTGATGTCAGATGAAACAAAAATTGAGCTGTTTGGCACATGTAACCAAATATTAACGTTGCTGACCCAGCAGATTTGGTCACATTTTCAGTAGACCCATAGTAAATTCATAAAAGAACCAAACTTCATGAATGTTTTTTGTGACCAACAAGTATGTGCTCCAATCACTGTATCACGAAAAAATATAAGTTGTAGAAATTATTGGAAACTCAAGACAGCCATAACATTATGTTCTTTACAAGTGTATGTAAACTTTTGACCACGACTGTACATCCATATATATATATATATATATATATATATATATATATATATATATATATATATATATATATATACACACTATTTAAATTGAACGCACACAAAAAAAAGTGAAATTTCAGTTTTGATGTGCATTTATTAGAAAAAAACAATGAATGTTATGCCAAGCAGAAAAATCGTTGTTTCAGTTAGTTCCCTTTAAAATATGCAATTAGGCTACACAGTGTTTGCATACTCGATTAAATCGAAAAAAAAATCGAACAAACTGATCAACAGATTTGTGGAGTTAATTAAAACAAAAGTACAACAGGTGGTTGCCTACAGCCACAGCTGTTAATGCAAATGTCACGAATATGATGTTACTTAAAACTGTATCAGTACAACTAATACCAGTTCAAAGACTGGGAGTGTTAAGACACTCGAACAGATTAATATTTCCATGATTTGCAGTAGCATTTTAAAAGACAAGACAAGACATTTGCAAGACAAGACATTTGAGGTCATTTCCTCACGCTGAAATGATCCCCTTACAAATGGCATCTTTAGGGTGTGAAAGCATTAAATGGCCCTCGAGCAAACGCAGATATTTTTTTTTCCTCTAAACGCGCCATAACACTTACATGTAGAGGGATGCTAAATATCAATAAGCATTTTGCACTCGTCTTTGGGTCTTTTTGGATGCTAAGGAGCGATCCAGCAGCGAGGTGCACTGCAAAAAGTCAGTGTTCAAAAACAAGAAAAAAAAGAAAAAAAATTAGGGGTATTTTATTTGAACTAAGCAAAATTATCTGCCAATAGAACAAGAAATTTGGCTTGCCAAGACTTTCCAAAACAAGTAAAACTAGAGCGCAATTTTGAGTTTTGGGGTTTGGTTTTTTTCATTAGATCGCAATTTCCACCAGTCCTGATGTGTGTGAAAAGTTTGGTGAGTTTTGAAGTATTTTAAGGGGGTCAAATTACAGCTCAAAGAGGCAAAAATGAGTGTTTTTAGTCATTTTTTGTGTTGAAGGGGAAATTGCCAACTTCCTGTTGGTTTTTGCCCGAGGATGTGAAATTATGAAATGTAGGTCTAAGTCAGACCTACATAGAGGTTTTTGTTTCATGTCTCTACGACCTTTCAAGTGGGAGTTACAGGCAGTTTGTTTTTGTTTTTTCCTAGGGAGCGCAATTTTGAGTTTTGGGGTTTGGTTTTTTTATTAGATGGCAATTTTCGCAGGTCCTGATGTGTGTGTCAAATTTGGTGAGTTTTGAAGAATGTTAAGTGGGTCAAATTAGAGTTTTTTGTAGCGGCGGAATAATAATAATAATAAAACCTTACAATTTCAATAGTGTCTTTTGTCCCTGCACAAAGGACTCCCTGTGGGAGTCCTTTATACAGGGTACATGCGGACCCTAATTAGCAGAGGTGTGGACTCGAGTCACATGACTTGGACTCGAGTCAGACTCGAGTCATGAATTTGATGACTTTAGACTCGACTTGACAAAATGTAAAGAGACTTGCAACTCAACTTAGACTTTAACATCAATGACTTGTGACTTCACTTGGACTTGAGCCTTTTGACTTGACATGACTTGCTACTTTCCCCAAAACCTAAAGTTTAAAAAGTTATTTGGGAGCGCTCCGTAGCTTTCATTTTGTACGTGTCTGTCTATCAGCGTGTGTGCTGCGTGTCAGCGTGTGTGCTCTCAGTACAACAGCCAATCAAATTAGATCTACATTGTTTTCATCACACAGCATTCATCCAATCAAATTGCAGGACAACCAATGAACAAGAGTTGTCAAACAACGCGCCAGTGAGAAAGATTTATACCAAAGTTGGTTTCGTTCGGGTATAAAAACTACGACTTGGTCAACAAAAAACGAATTGCCGTATGCAAATCACGCAGTTCGAATATTACAGACGGAGACGCAACAACTTCCAACTTCGTTCGACATTTGAAGTTGCACAAAGAAGGGTAAGTTATGAATGTAAGATAACGTTTATTGGCTAAGTAACATGACTTTTATTTGCTGTGTAGTTAAATCAGTGAGGCTGTAAACTCACTGCTAACGTCATAACCATAGACATCTTATAAGTAGACGCAGCATCGAACGCTACTGCTTACTGGCGCAGACGAGACGCGGGGCCGCCATCTTGGAGTGGTGATCCGCTCCACTCAGTGCAATTCATTTGGCAGGAGCAATGAACTGTCAGTGCATTTAATTCATTTTACCTCACTGAATACCACTCATTTTCACGCGCTTTTTTGTCATACGTGTAGCTATGATAACGGACACATGTTTTATTATTCATAGTTTGCTTAACAGTAATATAATATTCTTATATGCTATAAGTGACCAGACGTCCGAGATCAAAACTGGGAATATAAGCCCAGAGAAGGGGGAAAAAACGGTCAGCTATTTTTTTAAATTGAAGAAACAATATGATTACGTTATATATACATGCGTATATCCTACATAAACAATGTTAAATACATTAGATATCTATATATCTTATAGACCGTATCTCTGTTGCTGCAGCATCGGAGAGTTTATTCTGTCTTGACACTTTGTATTGATATTTTGTATTACATTCTTCCCTTAAATGATCATGTTTACAGTGATTGTTATATATGTATTTTTTATGTATGTCGCTTTGGATAAAAGCGTCTGCCAAATACTTAAACATATATAAACACCTGAAAGTCTTTATATCAGCTAAAACCACCAATCTGTTTCAATGGATTCAGAATAAAACCAAATGCTGTCTTACCCAACAATGTTAGTATTTGAATATTGTTACTTGAAGACTTATTCCTGGTTACAATTATACTGTTAAGAAAGTATTGTCTTATATTTTGCCTAAAATGAGAATGCATCATAATTAGTGGTGGCTGGTGAATTTTGTTTTAGGTGGGGCTGAAAGTTTGTAAACCAAACCCCTGTAAGGGGGTCATCCTCCCCCAGAAGATTTGTGATTTTCACATACAAATATTGAAGATCTTTGCTCCTTCTGAACTCTGTGGTAATGTTATTTTCATAAAATACAACCAATAGTACATTAATGTTAAATCTTACTTGTGAAAAGTAATCCCCCGATTCCTATTTTCAACAGTCCGCTCATTTGAGCAGGAAAACGCTGAACACCAGCCCGGCATCTTTGTTTTCTACCTGTCAACTATCAGTTTAGGCTGCTCGCCGGCCCCTCATCACCACTTCAAGATGCAATTTGCTCGCGTCACAGCAACCAATACTGCGTCTACTTAAAAGATGTCTATGGTTATAACATAATTTCAAACACGGCAATATGTTGCGTCCACTGCAGTTTGCTACCTTATTCATACTTTTTGTCAAGTGATTTTTTTAAGCAGGGTTGCATGAGGTACCTACAAATAACGTCACGTTAGTCAATGTATCACACACAGTAACATAACGTTAGACGGCGGTCAGCTGCACCGCGTATTTTAGCCACCTACAAAAAGACAAACATAGTCAAATAAAGGTCAGTTAAAATGTATACTATATTAAGAATATGTGTACATATTGCATAGGGCCCTGACATCTAAAAAGTACAACTCTGTTCATTGTTATGTTCATGTATTTATGTTTTTCATGTGTACGCACACATAAACACACATACAGTATGAGATGAGATCAATGAGATAAGGTAAGAACAGAATAGAAACTGCTGTGGAACTAGTTACAATGCAATATGCCATGGAAATACAATGTTAACACTTTTGTACAAATATGTACAGTTGCACTTGTTTTTGCAAATGTGTTTATTCTGTAAAGGAATGAGTTAAATGTTTAAAATTGTTTAAACTATTAAAATGACTGGTTAATAGTGCTATTATGAATTGCAATGTCAGTACTATTTTTTTTCCTGCAATTTCAAATGGACTTGTTTTAATAAATAAATACAGCGGTTTAAAAGCATATACAATCTGTGTAAAAATATTAGTCTGTGGTTAAAAGGACTTGAAAGGACTCGAAACTCAAAATGCAGGACTTGTGACTTGACTTGAGACTTTCCAGTCTTGACTTTGGACTTGACTCGGGACTTGCCTGTCTTGACTCGGGACTTGACTCGAGACTTGAGGGCAAAGACTTGAGACTTACTTGTGACTTGCAAAGCAATGACTTGGTCCCACCTCTGCTAATTAGCTAACTTCAATGAACCCAAAAATACCTTAAAATAAGTATATTCTCACAAATAACAAGTGCACGTTTCTTGGTAGAAAAAAAAAAAAGAGAGACCTTTTTGCTCAATGTGTTGAAAAATATTCCTAAATTAAGTAAATGCTAGTGCCATTATCTTGACATAATGATATGCACTAGGCATTACATTTCTTGAAACCAGCAAACTTATACTAAAAACAAATGTATTGTTCTTAATGGAAAGGCAACAAGGCAACCGCTTGTTACTCTCGGGGTCTACTAGCCGCTCAGGCAAATAATATTGTCTAAAAATGCATTTTTACATCGATAACATGACATCATCGCGCCAAGTGCGTGCTCTTTCAGTCAATTAGTGCGCATATATACAGCCCGATGCCCGGCCAAAAATGTTTTTATTGTAATTTCGAAGAATTCATGTGAATGAACTATTTCTGTTCAAAATAGTTTGAAATGTCACATGTTAAATGTTTCAATATTAACTGTCAGTTTACTGTACTGTGCCAACTGTACTACTATATGAGTGCGTATGTTTTCTTGTTTCATTGAAAATATAACAGCAAAGTCCATTTGGCTGTCATCCATTTTAATTATGAGACAAAATTGTGTCAAAGTCATGATTTTTTTTTCGTGCTTGAAATAAGAAATGATTACTTTAAAAAAGTAGTTTTATACTTGTGAGTGTTGATGACACAGCTTTGCAACAGTTGATATTCTGGTTTCAAGCATGTTTTACTCAATATAGGTCATAAAATCTCAGCAACAAGCTGTAATATCTTACTGAGATCATTTAGGACCAAAACCCTTAAAACAAGTAAAACACTCTAACAGAAAATCTGCTTAGTGAGAAGAATTATCTTATCAGACAGAAAATAAGCAAATATCACCCTTATTTGAGATATTTCATCTTACTTAGATTTCAGTTTTTGCAGTGTGGGCCGTGGCAAATGTGGTATACAGCAGAAAGATCGCATGTCCCATCAGCGACGTTTTTGATTGTGTGGCGGAGGGAAGGAGAACTGCTCGTCTCCCGCTCTGCAGTGTGCAATTAGCGCTGCCATCTGTATGCTGTGGGCTGGGAGGAGCACGACTGTCCAGCTTCATTTACGCTCAAATCATTACTTTGGCCTATTCCGCGCCTACACCCCCCCCCCCCCCCCCCCCCCGCAAAAATGTTCTCTCAGATTGAGCCATCTGTTATCTGTCATCACCGTTCCTTCTACTTTGTCTTTAAGTGTCTCGGTTATTCACTCGCTGCAGACCTTTCCTGGGGGCGCCACGGGCAGTGGCGATGGACTCTCAGAGGGGAGATCCGAATGATGGGCTTGTTAACGGGGTCACTGATAATTCCGCTAATTAGCTGCCATATCACCTTGAGATGCCGTCGCAGAGAGAGAGAGAGAGAGAGAGAGAGAGGGGAGAGACAAATTGGTGGCACTTCTATGAACGTTTAGTGTCTTTTACGGTTTTACGCTGATTTGAATATAAAATAGTAATATGGGAAGGTTTACCACGGTTTATCAATATTCCGTTTATCGCGACATCGCTAGGGTTGCCAACTTCCAGGAAAAAAAATAGATAATACACCTTGTTTGCAGGGCCGGTGTTCCAAAAAATGTGCTGCTTCGTAAAAAACAAAAATACAACCATTTGCGTATTCCAATAATTATCAACATAACTAATGGATGGATTTGGGTAAGATTTTCAGAAAATGTCCAAAATGGGTCCTGGAACAAGTGCTTTTGTAGCTTTCATTAATATTTATAAATAAGCTAGTCAAAATACTTGTTGACATCAATTCTGTCATCATACAGTATAGACTAGGGATTCTCAAACTTTGGTACGAGTACCACAAGTGGTACACCAAAGAATCACTTAAGTAATGTAACAGTTAAATGGTAAATGGGTTATACTTGTATAGTGCTTTTCTACCTTCAAGGTACTCAAAGCGCTTTGACACTATTTCCACATTCACCCATTCACACACACATTCCCACACTGATGGCGGGAGCTGCCATGCAAGGCCCTAACCATGACCCATCAGGAGCAAGGGTGAAGTGTCTTGCTCAAGGACACAACGGACGTGACGAGGTTGGTAGAAGGTGGGGATCGAACCAGGAACCCTCAGGTTGCTGGCACGGCCACTCTGCCAACAGGGCCACGCCGTCCCTAGCAGTTTTGTTTTACAGTGTTACTGTTCAAACTGTGTGTAATGTTACAATATTCTTGATCAATAAAACCTCTGCCTTGTTTTTAATGAATACTTAGGCCTACTATGAGACTGTATTTTAATGTTGGTCTTTATGGTGGTATTTGTAGAGTCAAGTGTTTTCTGAGGTAGCACATGGAGAACCAGCCAAACATTTTAGGTTAATCAAGGTTTAAACCGTCTTTGTTTTGGTTTGTTTCCTGGTATGTAAAATAATGCAAAATATATCCACAATACAGCAACCTTTTTTACCTTAATTGCTATTGTTATTTTTTTCACAGAAACTTTTAGCGTTGATGCGCATGTTGAGTAACGTTGGGTAGCACATTTTTACGGGTAGCAGATTTTCTTAAAACACCCCCCAAATGTATCGACTTTACCCTCTATCAGCGTGGTTATTGGTTTGGCTTTTTTTTGTGAAATGATGCAATTTGACTCAAACTTTGATTTAAATAAATGCATGTTTTAGAGTAACAGCAATAGGGAAACAAATTGCTCAACAACTTAAGTTTAAGGTACAATGGAAAAATATCAAAATGAAGAGAATATAAGTTAAAAATAATATTCTGCTTGACTTTTGGTTGGTTGTTGGTGTCGCCTGATGGACAACAAACCAGTCAAGGTTTCCACGGGTTTTGTTGTCTCTGATATTTTCTTTTAAGACCACTACTAGCAGCATGGCGTTAAACGTCACACAATCCACCATCATGGGCAATAGAAAACGCAATTGTTCAACTTTTCAAGCAACATATTTTCCTTTTTCCAATCAAATTTGTATTTCTGCACACTCTACCGGAAACCGCAACACCCACTGGAAAAAAATAAATAGATTTTATTTAGGGATGTCCGATAATATCGGCCTGCCGATATTATCGGCCGATAAATGCGTTAAAATGTAATATCGGAAATTATCTGTATCGGTTTTTTTATTATCTGTATCGTTTTTTTTTTTGTTTTTTGTTTTTTTAATTAAATCAACATAAAAAACACAAGATACACTTACAATTAGTGCACCAACCCAAAAAACCTCCCTCCCCCCATTTCTTTCTGTTATCAATATTCTGGTTCCTACATTATATATCAATATATATCAATACAGTCTGCAAGGGATACAGTCTGTAAGCACACATGATTGTGCGTGCCGCTGGTCCACTAATAGTACTAACCTTTAACAGTTAATTTTACTCATTTTCATTCATTACTAGTTTCTATGTAACTGTTTTTATATTGTTTTACTTTCTTTTTTATTCAAGAAAATGTTTTTAATTTAGTTATCTTATTTTATTATTATTTTTAAAAAGTACCTTATCTTCACCATACATGGTTGTCCAAATTAGGCATAATAATGTGTTAATTCCACGACTGTATATATCGGTTGATATCGGTATCGGTTAATATCGGTATCGGTAATTAAAGAGTTGGACAATATCGGAATATCGGATATCGGCAAAAAGCCATTATCGGACATCCCTAATTTTATTTGTTACGCACTTTTCCTTTAAATAAATCTTAAAGTGCTACAGTACAAACCATTATTTAAAACAATAAAACGTAGCCATTTGAGCAGACAAATTACAATGACACTATGATTGAAGCATGGCAAACACAAAGCATGCAAAATACAGTAATGGCTTTTCTAGAGCAGTGTTTTTCAATACAGTCTGGTGTGCCGTGGGAGATTATATAATTTCACTTAATGGGGTTAAAAATAGTTTTTGCTTGCAAACCAGTAATTGTAATCCGCAAATAACGTGCCATTGTTGAGTGTCGGTGCTGTCTAGAGCTCGGCAGAGTAACCGTGTTATACTCTTTCATACCAATAGGTGGCAGCAGGTAGCTAATTGCTTTGTAGATGTCGGTATGGTTTGTTGTGATCACAATATGCAGACGACAGTGGGAGGCAGTGTGCAGGTAAAAAGGTATCTAACACTTAAACCTAAAATAAACAAAAGGCGAGTGCCCCTAAGAAAAGGCATTGAAGCTTAGCGAAGGCTATGCAGAACAAAACTACAAAGTAAACAAAAACAGAATGCTGGACAACAGCAAAGACTTACATTATTACAGCGTGAGGAGCAGACGGCATCCACAAAGTACATCCAAACATGACATGGCAAAAAATCAACAATGTCCCCACAAAAGAAGGATAGCAACAACTTAAATAGTCGAGATTGCTAAAAACAAAGCAGGTGCGGGGAATAGCGCTCAAAGGAAGACATGAAATCGCTTAAGGAAAATACCAACAAAACAGGAAAGCCACTAAAATAGGAGCACAAGACAAGAACTAAAACACTACACACAGGAAAACACCAAAAAACTCTAAATAAGTCACGTTGTCATGTGACAGTACACCTACTTTGAGACAAGAGCTATAGTGATGCATGCTTGGTTATCGTTTAAAGTGATTTCTAACAATTGCGAAAACGACTCTTTACTGAAACTGCTGAGTTTCATTTGTTAATGATTTCTGCTGGTGGTGGTGCGCCTCAGCATTTTTTCAATTAAAAAAATGTGCCTTGGCTGAAAAAAGGTTGAAAAACACTGTTCTAGAGTGTCTATTCAGTTTAAAAAAAAAAAAAAAAACTTGGTCAAAGGTTTAATGGTGTGTATAAAGTAATTTTTGAGCACATTCAACAATACTGCAATCATTACAGATGTCCGATAATATCGGACTGCTGATATTATCGGCAGATAAATGTTTTAAAATGTAATATCGGAAATCATCTGTATCGGTTTCAAAAAGTAAAATGTATGACTTTTTAAAACGCCGCACGGACGTAGGGAGAAGTACAGAGCGCCAATAAACCTTAAAGGCACCGCCTTTGCGTGCCGGCCCAATCACATAATATCTACGGCTTTTCACACACACACACACAAGTGAATGCAAGGCATACTTGATCAACAGCCATACAGGTCACACTGAGGGTAGCCGTATAAACAACTTTAACACTGTTACAAATATGCGCCACACTGTGAACCCACACCCAACAATAAGGACAAACACATTTTGTGAGAACATCTGCACCGTAACAGAACATAAACACAACAGAACACATACCCACAACCCCTTGCAGCACTAACTCTTCCGGGATGCTACAATATACACCCCCCACTACCCCCGCCCCCCAACCCCGCCCACCTCAACCTCCTCATGCTCTCTCAGGGAGAGGATGTTCCAAATTCCAAGCTGCTGTTTTGAGGCATGTTAAAAAAAATAATACACTTTGTGACTTCAATAATAAATATGGCAGTGCCATGTTGGCATTTTTTTCCATAACTTGAGTTGATTTATTTTGGAACACCTTGTTACATTGTTTAATGCATCCAGCGGGGCATCACAACAAAATTAGGCATAATAATGTGTAGGGTTGGGTATCGAGTATCGAGTATCGATTGGAACCGGGACTAACTTTCCGATTCTCCCGGTATCGTTCAAAAGTTTAAATTTCGATTCCTATTTTCGATACCCAGTCCGCCGACCAGAAAAAAAATAAAAATAAAATAAAAATATGTCCGCCGAACCGGAAGAAGAAGCCGCTGAGCACCAACGAAGAAGCGCCCACCGCCGGAAGTGTTAGCATAGCCGAGCGAGTCAGTCAAGCTCAAGCATGGATAGCGGGCGTCGGCGGTCGAAAGTGTGGCTTTACTTTACAAAAAAAAATGAAATAACCGCGAAATAACAGAGCTCCATGTCCATCAAGAAACGAGTGGAGAGAGAGCTGCAGATGTACCAGGACGTTCCACCGATACTTATGTCTGACGACCCTGCTGCATGGTGATGGTCCGGTGGAACCAACAAAAGACTTATCCTTTGCGGTCATATCTCGCTTTCTCCTATTTGTGCGTTCAAGCTTCTTCCACACCCAGCGAACGTGTATTTTCCACAGCAGGAGACACTATCTGTCCAGAACGCTCACGCATCCTGCCTGAGAAGGCGGATATGGTCATTTTCCTAAACAAGAACTGTCTCTGATTTTATACTGTACCTGCTGCTAATCTGGACTGGGTTTTGCAAGTTGTTTCTTATTGTTTATTTGCTTTTCTGCACCAGGTTAGCCCATCAGTGGGAGCACGGTAACATTTTTAAGTACCTGTAGCATCATACACTTGTGTGTGTAAATGTGTTTTCATGAGGTTTCCTGCAGCATCATACACTTGTGTGTGTAAATGTGTTTTCATGAGGTTTTCAAAAATAAAGCTCTCTTGAGGAAAGTGTACCCCTGGGAAAATGTATTCATAATTTATAATATTTATATTCAAGTTCATAGATTTGATATTTATATTCTAGTTGAAAACAGCCCTGTGAGGAATTTATAGTAAAGTTCATAAAAAGTTAATAGAATTAAAATTGATGGAGAATGTCAGACTATTTCATTCAGAAAGACTGTAGGTTAGCTAGCTCATTTAAAATATCCTAAACTTTTTTTTGACCCTGCCTCTTAAAAGAATCGGAATCGAGAATCGTCAGGAATCGGAATCAAAACAAAGAATCGGAATCGGAATCAGAATCGTTCAAATTCAACTGATACCCAACCCTAATAATGTGTTAATTCCACGACTGTATATCGGTTGATATCGGAATCGGTAATTAAGAATTGGACAATATCGGAATATCGGATATCGGCAAAAACGCCATTATCGGACATCTCTAGCAATCATGATAGCCATGATATGAAATGTTCTTATCGTTACATCCCTACCACTAACACAGGTTTGACTGTACTACAGAAATTATATAAATGCTCATTTTTAACACTTAGCATGTCAGGTGCCGATGATTAATTCATACTTGCCAACCTTGAGACCTCCAATATCGGGAGGTGGGGGGCGGGGGGGGCCGTGTTTGGGGCGGGGGCGTGGTTGGGGCGTGGCCAAGGGCGTGGTTAAGAGGAGAGTATATTTACAGCTAGAATTCACCAAATCAAGTATTTCACATATATATATATATATATATATATATATATATATATATATATATATATATATATATATATATATATATATATATATATGAAATACTTGACTTTCAGTGAATTCTAGCTATATATATATGTTATTTTTATTTTATTATACATATAAATAAAAGACATACTTGAATTTCAGTATTCTGCAGGCTATCCGGTAGGTGGCAGTATTGTCCTGTTTAAGAGTGTCACAACATTGCTGTTTATGGCAGACGAACTGCTTTACAGTAGACTAAACGTGACTGCTGTTGTTGTGTGTTGTTACCGCGCTGGGAGGACGTTAATGAAACTGCCTAACAATAAACCCACATAAGAAACCAAGAACTCTCTCTGCTTGTTGTGCACTCTACTCTCTAAAAGCCGTAGATGTTATGACGTCATTGGGCAGGCAAGCTGCTGGGAAAGCGGACGTGAGAACGGCTGTCCACACTCAGGTCCGCATTGAGCTGGAGGGGGCGTGGCCTCCAGCTCCGGCTGAATACCGGGAGTTTGTCGGGAGAAGGGAGGTTGTCGGGAGAGGCGCTGAATACCGGGATTCTCCCGCTAAAAACGGGAGGGTTGGCAAGTATGGATTAATTCAGCATTCTGGTGATAAATCAAGTTGTCGCCTCTTTTAAAAAAAATTAATTAAAAAAAAAGTAGGAAATTGATCTGCATTCGTCGTTCCTGATTAATGAATACAGAGAAATCCTGTGGTATTTGACGATATTGATGTTTTCCCACTAATGCTAACAATTAACATGGCTGTGGGTCACGGGAAGGCGATGCAAGCTGATGACTGACTGGGATTCACCAGTCAAGCGTTAACTTTGCTCAGTACGATCATCTCACTGGTGTTTAATTGTGATATCAGGAATGCTAATTACCTCTTACTAATTGGGGAATAAATGCCAGTGAGGAGTTCTAATTAAAATAACTAATTATTGCATTAATTGACTTTATGTTAATCAAATTTCTCTAATTGGATAATTGGAGGAATCTTGGGAAGCATGCGGGGCCCTTGGACAAGGTTGCCGTTGTGTCGAAGGCAGCCAGTTAAAAAAAAAAAAACGAGTTGATTAAACACCGCACAGGAAGTCAACCAAACACACATTCATAATGAGAACTTTTTTTGTCTTCATTTTTTTTTTTTTTATGTTTGGGAGCTTGCCTGCTACCTTTTCATCAAGCAGACCCCAGAGAGCATCCCTCCCAACGAGTGCGGTTTCATCTTAATAAAAAAAACCAAAACACAGAAATAGTAGAAAAGGATGGAAATGCGCAAATGAGGGGAGCGGAGGCACATATCTAAGAGCTGGCTGAGCCTTTGTTCTGAAGGGAAGAAAAACATGCAACTTAAAAAAAAAAGGAAAAGAAGATAAAAAGCCTTCTTCAGACAGGATCTGGGTCAGAGCGAGACGTGTGTTGCAGTGCCGAGCGCATCGCCGTGCGGTTTCCATCCGTCTCTGGATAGGCGGCTCCGTGACTTCCCCTGGCAGAGCACCACCAAGCTGAGTCGAGGCAAGCAGCAGCCGGGATTAAAAACGCACACACACACACATATGCAAAAGCCCTGGACGCGAGATGCGCCCCCGTCGCCAGCCAATGAGGCAAGCGGCCATTTCGGGTTATGAGACGGCCTGGCGGGGCCAGATGACGCCGAGCCTCTTCCCGCCATGCAATCTGCTCGGCCTCTGCCATCGCCAGGTCTGTTTAACCTCAAAATGCCACAAGGGGGATCCTCGAGTCGGAGTCCCGCGACAGATGAGTGCTGATAAAGTCACGGTTTAGACCAGAGATGTCTAAAGTGGACAAAATTAGGCATAATAATGTGTTAATTCCACGACTGTATATATCGGTATCGGTTGATATCGGAATCGGTAATAAAGAGTTGGACAATATCGGAATATCGGCAAAAAAGCCATTATCGGACATTTCTAATAAATATACACTACCGTTCAAAAGTTTGGGGTCACCCAAACAATTTTGTGTAATAGCCTTCATTTCTAAGAACAAGAATAGACTGTCGAGTTTCAGAAGAAAGTTCTCTTTTTCTGGCCATTTTGAGCGTTTAATTGACCCCACAAATGTGATGCTCCAGAAACTCAATCTGCTCAAAGGAAGGTCAGTTTTGGAGCTTCTGTAACGAGCTAAACTGTTTTCAGATGTGTGAACATGATTGCACAAGGGTTTTCTAATCATCAATTAGCCTTCTGAGCCAATGAGCAAACACATTGTACCATTAGAACACTGGAGTGATAGTTTCTGGAAATGGGCTTCGATACACCTATGTAGATATTGCACCAAAAACCAGACATTTGCAGCTAGAATAGTCATTTACCACATTAGCAATGTATAGAGTGTATTTCTTTCAAGTTAAGACTAGTTTAAAGTTATCTTCATTGAAAAGTACAGTGCTTTTCCTTCAAAAATAAGGACATTTCAATGTGACCCCAAACTTTTGAACGGTAGTGTATATACACAAAGAAGTTAGTCATGTATAGTTATATAAAGATGATACTATCATGTCTATTGATCGGACTTATTACTACTCAGAGCACATATCTGTACTTATTTATGGTCTTATTTTAAAAAAAAAAAATTTAAACATGTTCCAGTTTTGTGCACATTTTTATTTGTTTAATAAATGTAATGGAAATTAATTTAAATGTTTATTACAAATGCACTGTTTTTAAAAGTTGGAAGTGATGAAAGCTTAATTAGTGAAACTTGAGAAAATGTAAAACTGCATCAATATACATAAATAAAAGGTGCATCAATAATCTATTTTTAATCAAATCGTTTCCCCTGAATCGTAATGTAACCGAATTCTGAGGTGCCCAAAGATTCCCGACTTTTCTATACATACTGTACCAAAAAAAAATTAGGTTACGAGTTAATGTATTGTTACGCCCTTGTCATGCATGCTTTTCACCATTAGGATGACACATAACCACTTCTTAAAGAGACATTCTTTTTAATCACACCCTTCTAACAGCGCAGACAGCACTAGAGCTACATTAAATAGTAATTTAAATACTGAACAGAGTTTTATATAAATAAGATAATATAATGGCCTCTTGTTTGTTCATAGTCACTAAACCTTTCTGTCATTGAAACAGTTGTACCCGACAGGACGTTTTGTGTGCCTGTAGCTTTAACGCGAATGAGCAGTGTTTGTTCACGCCTGTATATGAATGAAATTAGTTTATTTCGGTCATATAATCCAGTGGTTCTCAAATGGGGGTACGCGTACCCCTGGGGGTACTTGAAGGTATGCCAAGGGGTACGTGAGATTTTTTTTAAATATTCTAAAAATAGCAACAATTCAAAAATCCTTTACAAATATATTTATTGAATAATACTTCCACAAAATATGAATATAAGTTCATAAAATGAACATCAAATCAAGTAGGCTATTCCATTCATTACCATAAACCCAGAGTTTCCCCCACGCCATGATGGTTTGACCCTCACTAAAATGTCTGTCAAAAAGAACTGTGAAAAGAAATGCAATATTCAATAATGACAGCTAGATTTTTTTGTGGACATGTTCCATAAATATTGATGTTAAAGATTTCTTTTTTTGTGAAGAAATGTTTAGAATTAAGTTCAGGAATCCAGATGGATCTCTATTACAATCCCCAAAGAGGGCACTTTAAGTTGATGATTACTTCTATGTGTAGAAATCTTTATTTATAATTGAATCACTTGTTTATTTTTCAACAAGTTTTTAGTTATTTTTATATCTTTTTTTCCAAATAGTTCAAGAAAGACCACTACAAATGAGCAATATTTTGCACTGTTATACAATTTAATAAATCAGAAACTGATGACATAGTGCTGTATTTTACTTCTTAATCTCTTTTTTTCAACCAAAAATGCTTTGCTCTGATTAGGGGGTACTTGAATTAAAAAAATGTTCACAGGGGGTAAATCACTGAAAAAAGGTTGAGAACCACTGATATAATCAACCATTTTGTGTGATCAATTTAACAGCACAGATTATACACATTAACAATTATACACATACACACACAAAAAGAAAAAAAATGACAGAAAAAGGAATAGGCTGAAGCCAAGGCTTATATTTGCCTATCCTATACAGTCACTGAAAATTAGATTGCCTGGAACATCAACGTTAAAAAAAATCAATTGGATGAAAGTAATCGTTGCTATACATTATAATTTTCCATTATTTCACCTTTCAAGGC
The DNA here is from genome assembly GCF_033978785.1 of Entelurus aequoreus. NCBI lineage: Eukaryota > Metazoa > Chordata > Actinopteri > Syngnathiformes > Syngnathidae > Entelurus > Entelurus aequoreus. Next base: position 64,880,767 of record NC_084740.1, read on the forward strand.
TTTCTTAAATCTTAACAAAGAACTACTTGTCTTTAACTCATGACTGAGCTTATTCCACCATTTAACTCCTAAAACTGAAATACATTTGTATTTTGTATTCGTTCTTACTTTACATATTTCAAAAATCACTATACCCCGTAAATTATAGTTTTCTCCTCTTAATTTAAATGACCTAAGAATACAAACTGGAAGGCTGCTGTTCTTTACTCGAAAAACATAATTTCCATTGTTTTTAAAAACACAATTACTGAAAATGTTAACACATTAAAACTTATGAATAATGGATTCGTTTGTTCATAGTAGCACGCTTTGTGTATTATTCAAATTACCCTTTTTTGGAGTTTAATTATTGGGTCTATGTTTGTTTTATAAACATTTCCCCAAACTTCAACACAATGTTAGATATGAAAAAATAAAATAAAAACATAACATATGCAGACATTTCTTATTCAGCATGTGTCTTAATTTATAAAGATTTTTTATATATGCAATCTGCGGTTTGCAACATAATTTACGATCGATTATTATTCCCAAGAATTTAGTTCCATAAACTCTATCAATTTCCACGTGATTTAATTATAATTTTGATTCACAATTTGTCCTTCTACCACTAAACACCATACATTTAGTTTTCTTATCATCTAATGATAACTTATTAATATCAAACCATTTTTATTGCTGAAACAACTCAACCTCTATTATCCTCAACACTTCCTTCAAGTTTTTCCTGAACAATATACATTTGTATCATCTGCAAACATAATACATTTCAATGTATTAGATACTGAACAAATATCATTTAAATAAAGTGTGAGTAACTTAGGTCCCAATACCGAGCCTTGTGGAACCTCACAAGTTACTCTACATGACCGAGTGTGTGGTTTTTAAGAAGGGCCACATTTTAAATATACACAATAACTCAGCACTTGTCCAATGTAACAAATGTCATATATCACATACGATATAACATTATGGGCTGGGGCAGGAGGACACAAGCGTTAGCAATTCTAATGCTAACAGGGCTAACGCCAAATCTGATGTGTTTGTTGTCGCCGTGAGATAAACGCTGACATTTATTTTTCAGTTTATTTACATGTATATACTGTACCACTTATCCATACGTCATCATTTGTAAAATGATTTGTATAAACCAGTGTTTTTCAACCACTGTATGCCGTGACATACAGTCTGGTATAGCGTCGGAGAATATGTAATTTCACCTATTTGGGTTAAAAATATTTTTTTGCAAACCAGTAAATATAATCTGAAAATGTGCCGTTGTTGAGTGTCTGTGCTGTCTCGAGCTCAGCAGAGTAACCATGTTATACTCTTCCATATCAGTAGGTGGCAGCAGGTAGCTACGGTAATTGCTTTTAGATGTCGGGAACATGGTTTGTTGTGATCCTAATATGCAGACAGTGTGCAGGTAAAAAGGTATCTAATGCTTAAACCAAAAATAAACAAAAGGCGAGTGCCGCTAAGAAAAGGCATTTAAGTTTAGGGAAGGCTATGCAAAACAAAACTAAAACTGAACTGGTTGCAAAGTAAACAAAAACAGAATGCTGGACGACAGCAAGGACCTACAGCATGTGGAGCAGACGGTGTCCATAAAGTACATCCGAAAATGACATGACAATCAACAATGTCCACACAAAGAAGGATAGCGACAACTGAAATAGTCTTGATTGCTAAAACAAAACAGGTGCGGGGAATGGCGCTCAAGGAAGACATGAAACATCTACAGGAAAACACCAACAAAACAGGAAAAGCCACCAAAACAGGAGTGCAAGACAAGAAATAAAACACTACACACAGGAAGACACCAAAAACCTCCAAACAAGTCATGGCGTGACAGTACACCTACTTTGAGACAAGAGCTATAGTGATGCATGGTTGTTTATGGTTTGAATTCTTATCAAACACTTGCGAGAACAACGTTTTATTGTCAATATCAGCTGCTGAGTTTCATTTTTTAATGTTTTCTGCTGGTGGTGTGCCTCTGGATTTTTTCAATGAAAAAAATGTGCCTTGGCTCAAAAAAGTTTGAAAAACTACTAAAATTAACTACTAAAATAGAATAACTACTAAAAATAACTAGTATAAACTACTCTGAACGGTGGAAACGCAAACCACACAAGTCGACAAGAACCTATACTGTAGTTTCGGCAACAAAGGTTGCAGCAACTTAAAAGTTCCTGATCTTGTGGCCTAAATATGCAAATTATACGGTGACGTCATACTAACATTGCCACGACCATGCGGGCACCGCCACAAACGGATTGGCAATCTGTAAGAAACACTTTAGATGATAAGATCTTTCTTCTCTTCGCTGCTGATCAACACATTATTGGTTTAATTAATATATCAATGACGCGTGCGTGAATAATTTCTGCTTTGACAACACCTATTGTTACCTTTTCTTTACTTCCATTCTGTCCTGTCGGAGCGGCGCCAGGGCAGGGAGCCGCTTTGACTGACAGCCCGATTTACCGTCGCTGTTCCTCTCCAGCAAGCCGAGAAATTTAGATCTACATTGGCTGTGCTAATGTCACTCAGGCTTCCTCTGTTGCTGTTTGCAGCACTGCGCCGGCCGTGCATGCCGTCCTGAGAGTTTGTGTCAGCATATGTGTGAGTGAATTAAGCATGCACACATTTTCTTTTCTTTTTCTTTTTATAAGTCCTACGCCCGCAAAAAAATGAGTGGTGACCTGTGAAGGCGTGTTACATTTTCCTCATACTGCACAGCAGTGGCGTGCAGTCACTAGAGCAGTGGTTCTCAAACTTTTTTTGTCATCCCCCACTTTGGACAAGGGGGAGTTTTCAAGCCCCACCTGCCCCCATCGCCCCAACAGAACGCTAATGCCAAGCTTAACATTTTCAAATTTATTGAACATCAAGTAACATCAAGTTGTATACATTCAAACTCAATAACATAAAATAACATCTAGTTCAATAATAAATAAAATAACTGTGCAGCTGTGGTATAACTTGCATCAAGTTCAATAATAAATCAAATAACTTGCATCAAGTTCAATAATAAATCAAATAACTTGCATCAAGTTCAATAATAAATCAAATAACTTGCATCAAGTTCAATAATAAATAAAACAAAAGTGTTATAACTTGCATCAAGTTCAATAATAAATCAAATAACTTGCATCAAGTTCAATAATAAATAAAACAAAAGTGTTATAACTTGCATCAAGTTCAATAATAAATCAAAAGTGTTATAACTTGCATCAAGTTCAATAATAAATCAAAAAAATGGTTATAACTTGCATCAAGTTCAATAATAAATCAAATAAAAGTGTTATAACTTGCATCAAGTTCAATAATAAATAAAATAAAAGAGTTATAACTTGCTTCAAGTTCAATAATAAATCAAATAACTTGATGCATAATAATAAATAAAATAAAAGTGCCACTTTGCAATCTTTGCAAAAAAAAAGGAGGAGCTATGCATTTTGGCAAGACAAGCGAGTGAACAGGGGCGCCGCTAGGGATTTTGGGCCCCATGAAAAGAAACTTTACAGGGCCCCCAACACAGCGGCAACATTTTTTGATGCTATTTTACATACAATTATGCATTTTAATGGTATTCTGAATACAATGGAATTAATTTTGAGTCATGTATTTGCTGCACCACTGATTCTTGAGACTGTGGTAAAATGTATTATATTTTGTATTATATTATTATTATTATTATTTCAACACACACAGCTGCTCACCTCCTTCCTCATGTGGGGGCACTGGGGCTGATTCAGGGGCAGGGGGACTTGGGGGCTGACAGACAGCTGCTGCTGCTGCTGCTGGTGCACTTGACTCTGTTCAGAATGAGGCATCATTTTGACAGAGGGGAGATCAACTATTATTGAATAAGAACAGCTTGATATATGTTTGACTGGATTGATTATTTAACTAATATAGCAGTAAAATGTAAAAATCCAGAGTTTTCTTGAGCTAACATGGTGAGAAAAGTGAGCTAGCTTATTACCACAGACAGGGACAAAGTGAATATGCATAACTTTTCACCAAAACTAACAAACCCACCTTTTTTGGGGAAATATTGGGTGACATATTGTCGACCCTTCAACTCCTTCTCCTCTCTTATTTTATTTTCCTTTCTTTTTTGGCTGCCTGATTTTTGAGGCATACTGCTGTCTTCTCCGCTTTGCCCGCTGTGGCGCTGTCTGTCTGTGACAAATCGTTGGTGCTCTACCTGCAGCTGATCCAGTCGGACTGAACCATTTTACGTAAATAGAGGGGGGGAAGGGAGGGCCCTGCAGGTGTTGATGCTTCCAAAACAAATAAAGGTATTGTTACCAGGACATGGAAAATAAAACATGTGTGATTATATGTTAGTTAATAACTTAGTGTCATCATTTTTTCTGTATTATAATTTCATCATCATTAGGGGTCTCTCTGGGCCCCCCTCCATCATGGGCCCCTAGAATCCGTCTCCTTTACCCCCCCTTTTCGGCGCCCCTGCAAGTGAACATGAGTTTTACAGTACTCCAGCATTAGTGGCTGCAATGAGCCTGTTTTGCACTGCACAGCTTTTCAAATCGTGGTTGCAGGCTTGACACTGCCAATGTTAAAACCTCATTGAGTTCGGGGCTGAGCTGGCTTGACGCGAGTGCTTCCCGGTGAATGACACACAGTGTGTCCAATGCGCATTTGGCGCAACCCTCTTTATTAGAGCCTGCAGCCCGTTTCTTTACCCTGCCATGGTCTGTGCGCCATCAGAGCAAAAGCCCACAGTTTTCCCATTTAAGGTTGTGTTCTTTGAGGAAACTGTCCATTATCTCGAACAGCTCATCAGCAGTGGCTGTATTTTTTATGTATTTGCAAAACAGCAAATCCTCGCACATTGACTCGCCATTCACAGAGCTTCCGCTTAGCCCCGCCCCCATTAGTTACTGTTGCTACCTCTGTCAAACTTGCGCTCCTACCTAGAAATTTTAAGTCTACAGGAAAAATAAGTAATTTACATTTGTTTATATAGCGGATTCCACAGACAGAATCACAAAGTGATTTACAGTGTGTATAGAAAATGAAAGCATAGTAAAAAAAAAAATCTAAGAATATAATTTAAAAAAAAAAAAAAAGTAAAGTGAAATTTCCTCCCGTTTCTCGCGCCCCACCTGTCATGTCTCTATTCCCCACCAGTGGGGCGCGCCCCACACTTTGAGAAACGCTGCACTAGAGGCAGGGGAGGCACGGCCTTACCTGCCATCATGGAAAGAAAAAAAAAAGTAAAAAGAAAAGAAAAAAAAATTAAATTGTTATATGCACCCAGTGATTATACTAAAGTTATTTTCCATTTAACTTCACCAGTTTTAGATTATTTTTATTTATATTTTCACATTTGCCGTTCAAATACTGAGAAGAGACGGTGCGGTGATCAGCAGCCAGTTGAGGCACGTCACTGCGTTGTGCCTCAACATGGATTGTGCGCAATGACTCGGCTAACTGCTGGCCTGCTGTGCAGTGAGACTGTATTGCTATATGAATTATATTATACATTTCCATAGTTTAGTTAGCTGAGGTATATAATGTACAGTGTATTTTGTCAACAACTGTATGTGTGTAACGTATTTCTTGTGCTGAGCGATCATAATACTGCTGCGGAGACACACTGTGAGAGGCTCGTCTCATAACCCCGCCTCCTGGTGCCAAGCACCTCCGCCGCAGAATGCACCGCCCGACGGGAGCGCCACACCGACCAAAGCCCACACCCAAACCCTCCACATGCAAGACCGAATCCACCCAAAAAAAGCCACTTAACAAGAAGCCAAAAAGTGCAAAAACAACAATGCTCGCGCTGCAGGAGCCGCGAACGACCGCAGGGACACAACATTAGGTACACCTGCACTGCAGGTTCATATGTTTGTAAATCTGACTGTGATGATGCAGTCGTGCCTCACCAGACATTAACCTCACCGCACGCCACTGCTGCACAGCCTCCAGTACACTTTGGGGGTTTGCTGATAATCTAATAGTAGTCACAGATGCTGATCTCAAGTGTGGTTGAGTTGTAGGAAAGATACTGAGGAATTAGTTTCCCTCAGTTGATATTTGCTACATCAGCCTAGTGAGTGACATTCAACCAATTAGCGAACAAAAACACTCCAGAAAGGTTAATCAGTTGTGGACATTTGGACACCCCTTGAACAGGGGTCTCAAAGTGAATTCACCCCAGGGCGGCTGGAGGTAGAGTCTGGGTGAGGCAGAGCCGCACAAAGTTTTACCTCAGATTCACGTTTGAACCACTGTATTCGTTAACTACCGTATTTTTCGGAACATAAAGCGCACCGGATTAAAAGGCGCATTAAAGGGGTCATATTATGATTTTTTTTCTAAATTTAAAACATTATCTTGTGGTCTACATAACATGTAATGGTGGGTCTTTGGTGAAAGTAGGCCTTTTTTTAATATCTCGATATTTTTAGGCCATATCGCGATACACGATATATATCTCGATATTTTGCCTTAGTCTTGAATGAACACTTGATGCATATAATCAGAGCAGAATGATGATTCTATGTGTCTACATTAAAACATTCTTGTTCATACTGCATTAATATATGCTCATTTTAAACTTTCATGCAGAAAGGGAAATCACAACTAAGTCAATTGACCAAAACTGTATGTATTAATTAAACTGTTATTAAGCAGTGGCACAAACATTCATGTCATTTCGAAACAGAAAGTGCAAGATTGTCAGAGACATTTTAAAACAAGCTATGATTGCACTTTTGTGCATGATGTAACTAAGATGACAAATCAAAACAACACTAAATTAAAGGCCTACTGAAATGAAATTGTCTTATTTAAACGGGGATAGCAGGTCCATTCTATGTGTCATACTTGATCATTTCGCGATATTGCCATATTTTTGCTGAAAGGATTTAGTAGAGAACATGACGATAAAGTTCGCAACTTTTGGTCGCTGATAAAAAAGCCTTGCCTGTACCGGAAGTAGCGTGACGTCACAGGTTGAAGAGCTCCTCACATCTGCACATTGTTTATACCAGCAGCGAGAGCGATTCGGACCGAGAAAGCGACGATTACCCCATTAATTTGAGCGAGGATGGAAGATTTGTGGATGAGGAAAGTGACAGTGAAGGATTAGAGTGCAGTGCAGGACGCCAGGGTGTATCTTTTTTCGCTCTGACCGTAACTTAGGTACAAGGGCTCATTGGATTTCACACTTTCTCCTTTTTCTATTGTGGATATTTCTCGTGCTGGATGCCGAGATGAGCGGTCGCACTCTCTTTCGCTCCCGATCGGGAATTCAAACAACTGCTCGGATTATCCCACACTTCCTCCTTTTTCTACTGTGGATCACAGATTTATATTTTAAACCTCCTCGGATACTCTACCCTCTTTAAAATGAGAGTCAAGAACGTGAAATGGACATACACAGTGACTTTTACCTCCACGACAATACATCAGCAAAGCACCTTGGCTTTGGAGCTAACGTGTTAGCATCATGCTTGTCTGCACATCGAGGCAGAAGAGACATGCCCCTGACTGGAAGGATAGACAGAAAGTCAATAATACTACTATTACTGCTACTATCAGGAGACACTGAACTCAACCCTGGACCTGCAACAACACGGTTAATGTTGTCCCGACTGGCGAAGACTAGCAATGCTACTGCTAGCGTCGCCATCGAAGCTAACTCGGCTACCGGCTCATCTCAGCTCAAGCTCACCTGTGCTCCAGCGATCGGCGGCTCGGCGGAGGACTTCGCCCCGTTCATCGACATGGTCGGAGGCTCGGCGGCGGCGGCGGTGGAGGACGACCCGGTCATCGGAGAAGGCAGCGACTCAGCGGTGGTGAACGACGCGGCGGCTGCGGTGGACGGCGACCCAGACATCGGTGATTGCGGGGAACTGCACGAGATGGCGGGGGTCCACGCGGCCTCTCTCCTGTCCCAGACGGTCGAGGATGCGGCATACACAGGATTTAGAGGCGCCTTTATACAAACATTTTCGTTAGTCTCTTTCTCTGTCTTCAAAAAAGCCCGCCAAAAGGAAACCTAACCCCACCCCCAGCAACCCTACCTGGCCGCCCCCTATCCCCCTCTCCAACTCCGCCCCTCCCCCTCCCTCCCCCTTCACCTGGCGGACGATCAATATGCCTCTCTCTCTCTCTCTCTTCGCTCTCCAACTTCAACAGCAATAATAACCAACAATTTTTCAGAAGTAGATAAACAACCCAATAATATCAACCTCAAATTACTCCTTTCAACTCTCAAAAAGCAATGCAATAAATTATGAAATAAGTCAACCAACCTGACTAAATCCTTCAAAAAAAATTACATTAACGACAAAATAGAGGAAAACACAAATAAGCCACGTGAGCTCTGGAAAATTCTCAACAACCAGCTTCCTGGTTGCAGCCAGAAACTTAAAACAAGACTCACCAACATCAGCATCAAGGAGGGTGACTCCCTCATTACAGACAAAATGGAGGTAGCTAGCAGACTTAACATCTTTTTCACCAGCATAGCCGCAACTCTTGTCAACAAGCTGTCCCACCACTCTGGTCGCTTTGGTGTAGAACACATTAAAGCCTTCTACAGAAAGCTAGGAGTATCCAACGATGATTTCAAATTAGAAATGGTCGTAGCTGATGAGGTGTTTAAAAAATTGAGCGCGCTCCACCCTCCAGATTCCTCAGGGACTCTGCCTCCATCATTGCCCCGATCATCACGCACATAATAAACCTATCAATTACACAAGGCCAAGTACCAAAAGATTTTAAGATAGCAAGAGTAACTCCCCTCTTTAAAAAAGGAAGCAAATTGGAACCTGGCAACTACCGACCTGTTTCTATTCTCAGTTCCGTTTCGAAAATAATGGAGAAAATAGTTTATGAACAGGTCGATAGTTACCTTGCCACTAATAAACTCATGTACAAATTCCAATCCGGCTTCAGAACTAACCACTCCACTGACACATGCCTTCTCTATCTGACCGACCACATCAAACATGAGGTGGACGCGGGCAAATACTGCGGCATGGTCATGCTGGACCTTCAGAAGGCCTTTGACACCGTTAACCACGCTATACTGTTGGATAAGCTCAGAGCAATCGGATTCAACAAAACCTCATGGAGCTGGATGCAATCTTACTTGGAGGGGAGGGAGCAGGTGGTAGAGGTGAACGGCACCGTGTCCCCCCCGGCCCTCTCGGTGAGCTGTGGAGTCCCCCAAGGCAGTATATTGGGACCTTTACTGTTCCTAATATACATAAACGACATGTCATCGGCATGCGACTGTGAATTGTTTTTGTTTGCAGATGACTCTGCCTTGCTGGTATCCGGCAAGGACAAGTCACAGGTGGAGAAAATCCTCAGTGCTGACCTCTGTAGAACTTGCACCTGGCTCGCTGACAACAAGCTATCCATACACTTGGGTAAAACAGAATCCATCCTGTTTGGGTCCCACATCTAACTTAAGAAAGTCAATGACTTCACCATAAAAGTAGGTGACATTGTTATCACCAGGAAAGATGAGGTCACCTACCTAGGTTCCATTCTAGAGGCTAACCTTTTCTGTGATAAAATGGCAACCAAGGTAATCAAAAAGGTTAACCAACGAACGAGATTTCTCTACAGAATTTCCTCTCTGGTCAACAAAAGCACCTTGAGGATTCTGGCGGGAACTCTCGTTCAACCCTTTTTTGATTACGCATGCACCTCCTGGTACCCTAGCACCTCCAAAACCCTCAAATCTAAACTCCAAACATCTCAGAACAAGCTAGTCAGGTTACTTCTAGACCTCCACCCCAGATCCCACCTCACTCCTACCCACTTCTCTAAAGTGGGCTGGCTCAAGGTGGAGGACAGAGTTAAACAACTTGCACTGAGCCTAGTCTATAAAATCCGCTACACCTCCCTGATACCGAAGTACATGTCAAACTACTTCCTTAACGTAAATGACCGCCATAACCACAACACCAGGGGGAGCTCCACTAACCACGTTAAACCCAGATTCCGAACTAACAAAGGTCTTAACTCATTCTCTTTCTATGCCACATCAATGTGGAATGCGCTCCCAACAGGTATAAAAGAAAGGGCATCTCTATCCTCCTTCAAAACCGCAATAAAAGTTCACCTCCAGGCAGCTACAACCCTAAACTAACACCCTCCCCGGATTGCTAATAATCAAATGTAAACAATCAAATGCAGATAATTTTTCTTTTTCTTATGCCTTCTGATCTCTCTCTCTCTCTCTCTCTCTCTCTCTATGTCCACTACTTGATGTCCATATCCTCCCCCACCCCCACTCCACACCCCTGATTGTAAATAATGTAAATAATTCAATGTGATTATCTTATGTGATGACTGTATTATGATGATAGTATATATGATAGTATATATCCGTATCATGAATCAATTTAAGTGGACCCCGACTTAAACAAGTTGAAAAACTTATTCGGGTGTTACCATTTAGTGGTCAATTGTACGGAATATGTACTTCACTGTGCAACCTACTAATAAAAGTCTCAATCAATCAATCAAAGGATCACGGATTTGTATTTTAAACAAATAGGTCAGGTCAATGGCCAAGTGTTATGGTTTGAAGTGAAATCAGTACTTAATGTACTTATATGACCCGATCCAAACAACCGGCCCCAGTCATGGCGCAAAAAAAAAAAAAATGCAACCAACACAAAAAGTCAACACACATGGTCACACATAACACAACCTGCTCACTGAACTTTGTGGATATATTTTTTTTTTTAAATGTCTATATAAATATTTTGGAGAACGCTACATAGCTTTGGTGTTTTGTTTGTGTTTATTTCTGCTATTTCTTTACATACAAATTGATACTTTGTTTTTATTAACACTTTGCCTGTCCTTGTCTTAAAATAGACAACAGTAAAATAGAGTTTAGATGGGAGCGGATTAAAGGTGGTTTAACAATTTGATGCTCTACTTACAATTCACCAGCACAAAAATCTAAATACAGTAGTCTTTATTTTAAAACCTTCTGGAAAAATTGCCTGATCGCCACCACAATTAAAGTGTTTACATTATTTTATTTTTTCTCCTTTTGTTTTGATGCGTTGTGTAGATTTGGATTGTCTATCTAATCCTACAGACGCTGTGGGCTTCTTAAGCAAGCCGTTTCGGATCAATTTAGTCATTTTTGAGGAGGCTGCTTCTGCGAGAGCGTGGCCCGAGGCGCCTCGAAAGAAATCTCAGCACGGAGGTATCTGCTGCATCTGTGCCTCGTTGGTGGGAAGGATGTAGGTGTCATACTGTATACGGCGGTATCAGTAGGGCCGCTCCTCGCTTATCTCGTATATCTCTTGTTATTGGTGTAAACAAAAGGCCCTTTGAACAAGAAAGAAAAAGGGCCGCAGGGCAAAAAAAAAAAAAATGAAAAAAATGGTGCCAACTTTCATTTCGGCGTTCTTCTCACTTTCGTGTCACAGTGAGGAGACGTTTGTTCAAAAGGGCCATTGTGGTGGACGACCACAGGTTGGAACTTCGCTTTCACCGCATGATTTTTATCTCTGATGAGAGCAGATGAGGGAAATCGCCACAACAAAACAAGGACACACACTCGTAAATCCTTCACAAGAGTTTGTACACGTGTTTAAAGACGTCTACCTTCATTAACCTCTGAGTGATCACAGTACGGGGAGAGGGTGGGGGGGGGTCATGATAATATCCCGACAATGACATGCTCGCGGGTCAGGACCCCTGTGATCCCTGAGAGGGGACAATATCTCATTAAGAGACAAAAAGCCTCTGGGACACTAAAGCAATTTGGCTGGCCCTCTGCTCACTGGAAGCAATTAAAACATTAGCTTAAACCGCAGCAGCGCCAAGCCGCCATGACAGTTGAGAGGCCGCCGTAAGGGACTAATCGCAAGGAGAAACGTAATTAGCAGCGGGTCAAAAAATTCAGCATTAACTGCTGTGGCTGTAGGCAACCTTCTGATGTAGTTTTTTTTTTTTTTAATGAAGATGTCAGTAGCTGCATTTAAAGTATCGGTTCAGCAGCTTCATCTACCTCTGCATGTGCTCTAAAGGGATCCTATTATCCAAAACCAACTTGTCCGTACACCTTTTCCATTGCCAAATACAAGCACTTTTTAAGGACTTTCAAGATCAATTTTCCAGTTTTTGCAGTACCTTTCAAAAGGCAAAAACCAGTGTGAATCAATCCATAGCCTTGTTGTTTGAGGTCACCAAATGCTGTCTGTAGGATTTCTTGTTCTTTTTCTTACTTACAGCACTCAATGACATCGAACAGCACAGATTGATTCACACCGTATTTGTGATTGTAAACTGCATAATGTGATATAAATGCATGCACCCTCAAAATGTCAATTTCACTCATTTATTAACAAAACTGTTCCACATTAATATAAGGATAATAAATTAAAGGAAAATATTTTGTTTGTTTCACAACACCTCAGTCACCTTTCATTAAGCATATCCAGCCTTATAACTGTGGCTATGATAACAAATCGATTTTTAGTTGAGGGAAGTTCTTAACATTATAATTTATCATTGACAAACGCTCGCTTTTTTCCTTTCATAGCTCGTAATAACTGTCCGTAATTAACGTTAATCTCGCGTTGATCTCACAGTTTAGGTCTAGCATGTACTAAAAAGTTAGAAAACAAAACTTTAGCAAAAGTTGGTTAACTTGTAGGGCTAGTAATCTCTGGCTTATCTTTCATATGACTCGAGAGAGCCGACTCTCCCATTGCGAAAAGCTGGATTTCCTTGTTGCATACTTTGCAGCAGGCTACACATGGATTTGGTCCACGTTTTATCCAAAGTTCGTATTTGTCATTTTCCATCCAAAGTTCATTAAAACGACAACCTCCCGGCATGATGGACCGATGCACCACTGTCCTCTTGGGGGCAACACAGAGCCGTACATACATGACAACAACCTAATGTAAGGGCTCGTGCAAAGCCAACAGATCAAGCGTGTAGCTTACTGTAAGCAACCACACCCACACCCGTAGAAGAAGAAGCGCACGGATATTACGTTTCATTTCATTTGTGTGTTTCTGTAAAGACCAAAAAATCGCTCCTACCAAGAGACACGCGTACAAGGTTCCACTGACTTTTGATATTCCTGTGAACCGCACTGTGGATACAACGGGAGCACGTACGGTGAATATTTGCACCACAGGGAATGAGAAGTCGTCCTACTGTGGTTCTAGCTTGCCATGCTAACGGCCAGAAACTTCCACCCATGGTGATATTCAAAAGGAAGACCTTGCCAAAAGAGAACTTTCCAGCCGGCGTCATCATAAAAGCTAACTCGAAGGGATGGATGGATGAAGAAAAAATGAGCGAAGAGACCGGGTGACTTTTTTCACGCAGCTCCGTCCCTGTTGATCTACGACTGCATGCGCGTCCACTTCACAGATGGTGTCAAAAAACAAGTGAAGCACACCGAAGAAGAATAATTTGATGGATTTGTGGATGAGTAATAACTTCAGAAAGTGAGCTTTAAATGTTTATTTTGTGTGTTGTGTGACACTAACGTTCGAGGAACGTTGAGTTATTGATGTTGCTATTGCTCTGCACTATTTTGAGTGTTACTATTTTTGTGATTGCACATTTGCACATTACATTTTGGGAGTGAACAGAGTTGTTAGAACGCTGGTTTGTAATATATTATTAAAGTTTGACTGACCTATCTGACTGTTTTGTTGACATTAGTAGCGTAGGTGCGACTAATAGCACGGGGCGGCTAAAAGGTAAACAAAGTTTTGAAATATGCCGTTCATTGAACGTGCGGCTTACAACACGGGGGTGGCTTATGGTGCGGAAAATACGGTAGTTTGGACTATCTCAACTGTGGGACACAGGTGCAAAATAACTCACTGTGGAATAAGGGACATAACACACCAGACAAGGCTTCAGAAGACGAAAGATACCCAGGCAAGATGGAGCTAATCTCATGGTCGCTCAATGCTGTTGACAAAGTGTTTTCCAGCAGGCGTGTGGGCCCGGGTGAGCCGACCTGTCCGGATGGGACCTTTGGCCGGCTACACGATGGACAGCTGGAACAAGAAGAAACATGAATTGGACATCAAGTGGACTAAGAAACCAATAAAAAAAACAACCTTGTCATTATCATCTATTATCATACGTTATACTTGTTCTGAAATTGTCATGTATCCATCAAATCTGCTGTTGAAACTTGGACTTTATAACCAACATATATAACCAACATATACCGTAATTTCCGGACTATAAGCCGTACCTGACTATAAGCCGCACCAGCTAAATTTAGGGGAAAATACAGATTGCTCCATATATAAGCCGCACCCGAATATAAGCCGCAGGGTTTTGATGTGTAATTACCGTAGTATATAGGGGTTCCTGCTACCACGGAGGGGATTGTCGGGACAGAGATGACTGTTTGGGAACGCAAAGCGTCCCATTTATTAACAATAAATCTTTCAATCATTCAATCAAACTTTCACATCTTTGACATGGCGAACAGCATTCGTGCAGAGTACAAATAATACAACGGTGCAAAGTAATACAAAGTGCTCGCCTGTACGTTATCAAAATAACCAGCCTACCGGTCGGTATATGAAAAGTCAGTCTTTAATCATTGTGTCATCGTCTTCCTCCTGCGTACTAAAACCACCGAAATCCTCTTCGTCGGTGTCGGAGAAGAACAGGCCGTAAATAAGCCGCACCCTTGTATAAGCCGCAGGGACCAGAACGAGGGGAAAAAGTAGCGGCTTACAGTCCGGAAATTACGGTAAATTAATTGTAAATTAGTGGCAGGACATGGATAAGCATTCTTGCTTTTTTTCCCGTATCCCTTTTCGGTGGGTGCCATTGCATGTCTGTCATATTACAACGAGTGATGAAGTGTTGCTATATATGTCTGTCTGCCGGAATAAATAAATTCATTAATTAATTCCTTCAAGAGTGTGTATGCACAAAAACCTGGCAAAAGCACGTATTTACGGCAAAGTTGTATCAAGAGTGAAAGGAACGTGGAAATGTGCGGTGCCTCACGCCAACTTCATGGCTGTTCTGCACACATTTATACATGCTGTGGAGCACTTTGATGTGATGCCGGGTAATTGTTTGAATAAAGAAATGTCAAACAATTACTCCTCAGACTGACTGATGTGCACATCAGAGCCATATGAACAATCAACACACCCCCGTAAAAAATGATCTGCATGTTAGCCATATATATTAACTTCCCATACAAGGCAGCTGAACTGGCCAACATTAATTTGCAATTTGCAGCGACAGCCGGTTTTCCCAAAGTAATCGGGGCTATCGACTGCACACTCATTGCTATAAAAGCGCCATGGCATGATGAACATGTATATATGTCAACAGGAAACATTTTCATTGGATCAATGTACACATCATATGTAATGTGCATATGCAACGAAGCAACAATGTAGCAATGTGGCCTCGTTCTACATATGATTCTTACATTCTAACTTACAGCATGGTTGGGAACAAACTACAAGTTGGCATTGTGCACAATGGGTGGCTGCTTGGCGAGTACATTTATTGATGTCATTGTCCTCATACTAATTTCCGTGATTCAGACTGAGCAGATTGTGCCCCCAAATATTATATTCCCATCTTTAAAGTCAGTAGTTAAAGTTAGTGATTTGCTGTGTTTTTGGATTTTTTTTGGGTTAATTTACATCTTACGATCTTTCAAACTAAGTCCTTGATTGTCTGTGTGTGCAAAGTGTACTGTTAAAAAACCAGCTTCTACCTGGCACTCTTCTGCACTGACTTATCGTATTTTCTGGACCATAGGGCGCACCGGATTATAAAGCGTACTGCCGAAGAGCGGGTCTATTCAGGTCGTTTTTGATACAAAAGGCGCACCGGATTATAAGGCGCATTAAAGGGGTCATAATGTGATTTTTTCCTAAATTTAAAACATTTCCTGGTGGTCTGCAGAACATGTAATAGTGGTTCTTTGGATAAATTATGTACAGATCATCTTCAAGTCGCTTTCTGACAGTTGTTCCAGGAAGCGCCGTTTTAAGGGTGGTCTTATTTACGTGACTCACCTTCGGCAGCATCTTCTCCCCGTCATCTTTGTTGGAGCGGTATAGCGTGCAAGGACAGGAGTGGAAAAAGTGTCAAAAGATGGAGCTAACTGTTTTAATGACATTCAGACTTTACTTAAATAAATAACGGAGCAGCATCTCCTCATCCGTGGCTCACTAGTGCAACAATGCCGGAAATGTGTCCCGTGAAAAAAACGTCCGACCGGAACTCTCTAATAACTAAAGTTCCGTGGGTGAATTATGTAAACCCGCTGCACTGGTAGTTTTTAGCGCTTCCATAGCGAGATAAAAGTTAGAACTTTACGCTACTTTATATTAGAAATGGCAACAGCAGAGGGTGAATGTCCCATAACAAGAAGATAGTGAAAAAGAAGAACCTTATCGACTATGGCATCGGCACGTCCGCCACTGTAGTCCGTGCCGATTTTCAGGACTTATGCAGATCTCAAACACACATCAGCAGGTACCAGAAGGTTAGAAAAGTTTGTTTTGGGGGACGGGGACGGCGAGGCGCGGTTGGTAGAGTGGCCGTGCCAGCAACCTGAGGGTTCCTGGTTCAATCCCCAACTCCTACCAACCTAGTCATGTCCGTTGTGTCCTTGAACAAGACACTTCACCCTTGCTCCTGATGGGTCGTGGTAAGCGCCTTGCATGGCAGCTCCCGCCATCAGTGTGTGAATGCGTGTGTGAATGGGTGAATGTGGAAATACTGTCAAAGCGCTTTGAGTACCTTGAAGGTAGAAAAGCGCTATACAAGTATAACCCATTTTTTTACCATTTACTATTATTTTTGCATCATATTGTGAAACAAAACGCGAGATATGTCCGCTAATGCTTGTCATTTTGCGGTCCTTATACACACACACCATAGTAATACTTGTATCTCTGACAATCCATCAAGCGGTGCGGCTTCAAAGTCATACTAAAACATTTTGACAGATTTTTGAGTGCCGTGTGTAATGTTCTTTATTTTCAATGGAACATTTAAAGTTTTGGTGTTGTTTACTGTCGTCACATTGTAGTCTACACGTATCTCTTATGTGTGACTACCATCCACTGGTCAAACTTATTACACCACGTACCAAATAAAATAGCTTCGAGGTTGGTAAGCACAACCAGAATTATTCCGTACATTAGGTGCACCAGGTTATAAGGTGCACTGTCGATTTTTGAGAAAATTAAAGGATTTTAAGTGCGCCTTATAGTCGAAAAATACGGTACAACAAAAGTGTAATAGAGTAAGTTTTAGCGCTCCTTCACTCTGGCAAAAAGCACCTCCAACTCATTGTCCGTTAAATTTTTATTTTTTTGTTTAGTTTTTTGACTGTGCCGAGTTCGGGATCACAGGCGGATGGCGCTCAATTGGGACGTACAAAAGAAATGTGCTTGAATTAATGCGTGCGCACACTTTAATAAATCTGAATTGTTATGCGTTCACAACGTTTTCTGAATTTGAGAGTATAACATCTTTTATTAGGAACTAGGGTTGTACGATAATCCATTGGAAACGGTACTATATCTTTGAAAAATACCTATACCGTTTATGCTGCTTTGCAGCGGTGACTACAGAGCCGAGGCGCATGATGTTAAGTGAGTCAAAACGCACACACAAAGTGCATACAAGCAATAACATATTGGAGAGGAAGAATGGCAAAAAAAACTACAATTCCACTGGTTAATAAAGAGGGTGCGTGAGGCGCAATATGGAGGTATTTGGACTTCAAAACTAACGATAAAGGTGACGCTTTAAACAGGGAGGCGCCGATCCGCAAGTGTTGCTTTAAAACACGCCTCGCGACGTGGTGATTAATATTACCACTTTTGCTTCAAACTTAGGTAAACATAAGAGCTGCGCAAGGAGGTATAAAGAGTGACGGGTTATATTGTAGTTGTTACAATTTTCCAGCAGTTCGGCTCCCATGCAGACCATAGTCGAGGAGCACAGGGCAGACGTTCCCTCCAGGGTCGATGTTTTCTTCAGGGCTAACGCCCTTCACTTTACTGGGTCTGCTAAACTCTGCTTTCAGGTCAGAATGACGAGGCAGCCGATTCGTGACAATCGCTTTATTATTAGTTTTGCAGGAGACAACTGGACCCTTTCATTCTTCTACTGCGCAGTGCACGCGCTACCTCGCTCTCTCTTTACTCACCCACTCAGCCAAGACGTTGCCATTCTCGCAAACACACGTACTGTATGTATGCTAGCTCCCCTGCTGTGCACATGTAAATACATAACATGTAGATACGTAGACGCGCATACAGCTGCTTGGCTTGATGCCAAATATTAGCGGAGCTAAAACCACCCAATTAGCGTCAACTAATGCAAGTGAAATGACTGAATTTTGTAAATAAAAATTGCTACAATTTGTTTTATCTTGAACAATGTGTGTTTACCTGCTTCATGGCTTATCTGTGTACTTTTATTCATAGTTTTGTTTTTAGCATTTACTAATAAGTGTATTTTTCTTAAAGCAAAGACCAGGAGCATTTAATAGAATGTCAATAAAGCTTTTTTATTGTATTCTAACCTAATACTTGATTATGACAGACTAATGTAATATGGAAAATTTTAAATTGTTCTTTGAGTGCAACAAGGAAAGCCCAATGTGTTTAATGCCTTTTATATGTTAACCTTCTAAAATTGTTCTTTAGACTTAGACAAACTTTATTGATCCACAAGGGAAATTGTTCTACACAGTAGCATTAAGTGAAATACGAAACATGTTTAATGTATTGTAAGATTGTCTGATAAAATACAGCCAATATTGCCATTTTTTGTAGTTCCCTTTATTTTGAAAAGTTTAAAAAAGTATCGAAAAGTATCGATATATATTTTGTTAACGGTATTGGTATCAAGACAAACCTAGTAGGAACACTCCACGTAAGTCTTAATACGTGAGGCTCCTGGTCTGCCAGAGAATAAGATGACAAATCAGGAGGGCTTGGTGTTGCCTTTGTTGCTATATTCAGCAAGTGATCAGGCCTCACTAAATATTTTTAATTTTTCAAAATACAGACCATCGACAAATCTAGTGAAACGATTTTTGGGATTATTACATGAAAGCACCAATTGCTCTTCTCAATGAGCAGCGGGTGCTGCTGTAGGCCCTAACCTGTCTAAAAGCACTCGCACACGCACTTGTTTGTGACCAAAAAAAGCACAAAAAATTTCTAAACCGGGGGTGTCAAACTAATTTTAGTTTGGGGGCCACATGGAGAAAAATCTACTCCCAAGTGTGCCAAACTGGTAAAATCATGGCATGATAACCTAAAAATAAAGACAACTTCAGAATGTTTTCTTTGTTTAAAAATATTAATATATATATGTATATATATATACATATATATATATATATATACATATATATATATATATATATATATATATATATATATATATATATATATATATATATATAATATATTAAATCATAATGGGTTTTTTTACACTTATATGTTGCGGTTAATAGTATTCTAACTTCATTTGTCGTTATTTATACGTTCTGAATAAATTATGAGATGATGTTCATCGGTCAAATGGGTGGAATTGAGTCTAAAATGCTCTAATTGGTGTTCATTTTTAATCTATCAAGATAAAGAAAATAACATCAAAATCAAATTACAGGATGTTATTTATGTAGTTTACTCATTTCCCTCAACTGTCGTACTAACATGTGGTTTATTCTGTACATATGTAGCATCATCTACAAAGATACAAAGATTGCTATAGTGACATCCAGTGGACACATTTAGAACAGCAGTTTCTTTCATTCAAAAATTTCAGCTCATTTTTATACTTTAACTGTTTTTAACTTTTTAACTGCTTTTTATCTCACAAATTGTTCTTAAGATCATTTGTATTTGCTTTTTCAATGTGTATTTTACCTCTGTTTTAAATGTTTTTTAGTCTGTCATTTGCCTGTATTTCTTTGTGGTGTACAGCCCTTTATTCTTCAACTGTGGTTGATTATAAAAGGGCTTTATAAAAAAAGTTGATATGGTATGGTATGGTATACTTAGGAAACTCATCCAGTGGGCTGGGTAAACCATATTCGCGGGCCTGATCCGATATGTTTGACACCGCTGCTCTAAACATACAATTTCAATTCCATGCAAATGTGTCATGGTCAATTGTACACATTCAGCAATGACATCAACATCCCATCCTCCCCTACCCAAAACACCCGCAACCAACCTGTGCTAAAAAAAGAATGTAGTCCATTTTCTTCCTGTTAAATACTACTGGCACCGTACACAGCTACATTTTGTTTGTAGACTGGCCCTTAATCTCGCCTTTGGATCGCAGATCAACCAATGCATGCAAATGATCACCAGATTGTCATCACATGAATATTTTTGGTTTTACAAAAAGGCAATTTTCTGCATTTGCCACTTGGAGACCCCCCCCCCCCAAAAAAAATAAAACATAAAAAATGGATTAGTCACGATTGAATGCGTCGCCGCTGTTCCTATTACCAGATACAAATCACTTCCTTTTTGGGAAAACATGAGGGAGTCCTTTATCTTTATCCGCGACAGAAACCACACAGAAAGCAATCTTTAACGCCACAGAGACCACAGGCTTCCCTTGTAGATTGACAGGAAAACGAGCACAGATATGATGAGTCGGCAGTGCGCCTCACGGAGCGATATGTCACTCAGGGGTCATGTGATGACAGTCGGGTTATGCGGGTCGTGACCTTTTGACCCCTGCACGTGATAAATTGAGAGGATTCCCAATGAATCCAAGCCGGTGACAGCGTTGGCCGATTAAAGGCGGCCGCGTAAATCAAGGCTAAAGGTCTTATTTCAGAATCAGAGTCAACTTTATTCGCCGTGTGTGCTTCCACATGAGGAATTTAACATCACTCTCCATCATAGGCGCCGATCCGAAGCACCCACGGACAATGCCGAGCACCCACGTGGGATTAATGGCAACTTTTACTCTTTAAAATAATTTTTTAATAATCAATCATGTTGGTAATTCTGTGGCGAGTTTGGTCCGTTTTACATATTATAAAAGTTGCAAATGATAAAGTCTGTAACTAACAAAATTCAACCAAGATTTCATTGTGCCTGATAACGAACTATTGACATATTCATTTAGACTTGGAACACGCTACACGAAATGAAGTGCATACTCACTCAACAGCCATACATGTCACACTAAGGGTGGCGGTATGAACAATGCCAACACTTATGTGGTGACTTTAATATTGACTTATTGAACCCTAACAAGCAAAAGTCTATTGATGACTTCATTGATACAATTTACAGCATCAGTTTATATCCAAAAATCACAAAGCCAAGCAGAATCACAGGACACTGTGCCACACTTATTGATAATATTTTTACCAATGAGTTTGACAATAACACTACAAGTGGTCTACTTATTACCGACGTTAGTGATCATCTGCCAGTTTTTACAATATATGATGGACACTACAAGAAGAACATGGAAGACAAAAGGACATTTCGAAGACTATGCACAGAGAAGAGGATGACTGCTTTCAAAATTGAGCTACAAAAGCAAGATTGGGACAATGTGTACAATGAAAAAGAGGTTGATGAAGCATATGAACATTTCTTAAACAAGTTCATAATACTTTATGACAAACATTGTCCATGGATACAACTTAGTAATAAACAGAGAAAGAATAATCAACCATGGATGACAAAGGGATTAAAAAATGCTTGTAAGAAGAAGAATACACTATATAGAGAATTTATAGCACAAAGAACTATAGAGGCAGAAATTAAGTACAAAAAGTATAAAAACAAGTTAACAGACATACTACGATCATGTAGAAAAGAATATTACAGTGAATTATTGGACAGGAACAAAAATAATATGAGAGCAACATGGGGCATCCTCAATAGCATTATTAAAAATGGAACTAAGAGGGACTACCCTCAATACTTTTTAGACGGAAATAAAAACAATGACAACATAAAGGAAGTAGTTGAAAGCTTCAATAATTATTTTGTAAATATTGGACCAAAATTGGAAGAAAGGATTCCAGACCCAGTTCCAATTGAGGACTATAATGATACCATAGAGCGAAATCCCAACTCCATGTTCCTCAGTAATGTGACACAGGAGGAAATAGTTACAATCGTGAAAAAATGTAAATCTAAGACTTCAACTGATTGTAATGGAATTGATATGGAAACGATAAAAAAGGTTATAGAAGAGATCTCAGGACCATTAATGTATATTAGTAATCTATCATTTCAAACAGGTACATTCCCAAACAAAATGAAAATAGCTAAAGTTGCACCAATTTATAAGACTGGAGATAAACATCAATTTACAAATTATAGACCTGTTTCTTTACTTCCACAATTTTCTAAAATCATTGAAAAACTGTTTAATAACAGATAAGAGAGTTTCATAAATAAAAATAGAATACTCGAAGAGAACCAATATGGATACAGAGCTAATGTCTCAACTTCAATGGCTTTAATTGAAATTACAGAAGAAATTACCAATGCAATAGACAGTAAAAAATGTGCAGCAGCAGTTTTTATGGATCTAACTAAAGCATTTGACACAATTAATCACAATATTTTAATCAAAAAACTAGAACGATATGGCATCAGAGGGTTAGTCTTAAACTGGATAAGAAGTTATCTAACGAACAGGAAACAATACGTGAAGCTAGGCGAACACATGTCTACAACGCTAAATATATCCTGTGGTGTACCTCAGGGATCAATACTAGGACCTAAATTATTCAATCTCTATATAAATGACATTTGTAAAGTTACAAAAGATTTAAAGTTAGTATTATTTGCGGATGATACAACAAAAAGATGGTTTGACAAAAACAGACTATCGTTGAATCTTAGTAAAACTAAAATAATGCTATTTGGTAATAGTAGAAGAGAAAGTCAAACACAAATACAAATAGACGGAATATAAATTGAAAGAGTAAATGAAACCAAATTTC
>NC_084740.1:64906292-64998792 GCF_033978785.1 Entelurus aequoreus
CATTTTAGCAGAAGTGTAGATAGAACATGTTGAAACAGAAAGTAAGCAGATATTAACAGTAAATGAACAAGTAGATAAATAATTCATTTTCTACCAATTGTCCTTAATAATGTTGACAAAATAATAGAATGATAAATGACACTATGTTACTGCATGCATATGTCAGCAGACTAATTAGGAGCCTTTGTTTGTTTACTTACTACTAAAAGACAAGTTGTCTAGTATGTTCACTATTTTATGCAAGGACAAACTTGCAATAATAAACATATGTTTAATGTACCGTAATATTTTTTTGTTAAAATAAAGCCAATGACATTTTTTGTGGTCCCCTTTATTTAGAAAAGTACCGAAAAGTACCGAAATACTTTTGGTACCGGTACTGGTACCAAAATATTAGACTAATACACACACCAGTACAGTACATATTCCATACAATTGACCACTAAATGGTAACACCCGAATACGTTTTTTAACTTATTTAAGTCAGGGTCCACATTAATCAATCCATGATAGATATCAGAATAGTGCACTATAGAGACGATCATCTTTGAGTAGGTGGTGGCACTAGCATCACTATGCAGCCCACAATATAGACAACATTTTTGTCTCACTTATTCAATAAAACCCTTTAATTAAACCTAGCTTTAACATTTAGACGGTTAAACATTTAATAAGAACCAACACAGAAGGCTTATCATCAACTCGAAGCAAGCTACCAACAATGCTAACATTCCTAGCACTTGCAGTGGCACAGCTATTTTGACATGTTTGACAGCAGAGAGGGAGAAAATGGCGCTGAAACAAATTGTAAATGTACTCACAAACTTCATGTTCATCCCAATAAAACTCCAAAACAAGGCAGAGAAAGAAGAACACAAAACCAGATGGAACACACATTGAGCACAGGTGACACCAATCAAGACAGGGAAAAGGAAGCAAGAACAGGAAGTAGTGATGTGAGGATCGATACTGAAATATCCATCCATCCATTTACTACCGCTTATTCCCTTTTGGGGTCGCGGGGGCGCTGGAGCCTATCTCAGCTACAATCGGATATCGACACCGCCAATAGTAGACCCGTATTAGGGGTGTGGGGAAAAATTGATTCGAATTCAAATCGCAATTCTCATGTTGTGCGATTCAGTATCGATTCTCATTTTTTAAAAATCGATTTTTTTTTTTTTTAATTCATTTTTATTCATATATTTTTCTTTTTATATATATTTTTTTTATTATATATTTTTTTAATTAATCAATCCAATAAAACAATATACAGCAATACCAAAACAATGCAATCCAATTCCAAAACCAAACCCGGCCCAGCAACACTCAGAACTGCAATAAACCGAGCATTGAGAGGAGACACAAACACGACATAGAACAATCCAAAAGTAGTGAAACAAAAATTAACATTATCAACAACAGTATCAATATTAGTTACAATTTCAACATAGCAGTGATTAAAGATCCCTCATTGACATTATCATTAGACATTTACAAAAAATAAATAAATTAAAATAATAAAAAAGAACAATAGTTTCACAGTGGCTTACACTTGCATCGCATCTCATAAGCTTGACAACACACTGTGTCCAATATTTTCACAAAGGTAAAATAAGTCATATTTTTGGTTAATTTAATAGTTGAAACATATTTACATTATTGCAATCAGTTGATAAAACATTGTCCTTTACAATTATAAAAGCTTTTTACAAAAATCTACTACTCTGCTTGCATGCCAGCAGACTGGGGTAGATCCTGCTGAAATCCTATGTATTGAATGAATAGAGAATCGTTTTGAATCGGAAAAATATCGTTTTTGAATCGAGAATCGCGTTGAATCGAAAAAATAAAAAATCGATTTATAATCGAATCGTAACCCCAAGAATCGATATTGAATCGAATCGTGGGATATCCAAAGATTCGCAGCCCTAACCCGTATGATCTAATACCGATTCTTAAATCAAAATATCAATACTTTTGATACTTTAGCTAAGGGGTGTCCAATCTTTTTCCACCTACTGAAAAGTCAAAGTATGCGGGGGCCATATTGATATTTTTTTTATTTAGAAAAATACTAGAAACAGACTTTGTGTCAACTGTCTATAGGTGATTAAATATGTTGTTATTAATTATGAGTTACAATATTTCAGCTTTTTCTCATTTGTTGCTCTTTTTTCTTACAAATGTTCTATTGATTGTTCTTCCAATTTAAGAATAGAATGAAAATATGAATAATACGATTGTGTAACTGGGGAACTGGATGTGTCAAAAATGATGCCTCTACGAAAATATGAATGTTCAGTTACACATTTACAGTAACAGGTTGTATTATGGTTGTTGTAATTGTTCTAACAAATTCCTGAATTAGTATTATTTCATGTTTTAATTAACTAACTGAACTTTGTTTATATTTTACATTTATGTGGAAAGCTTCTAATATTTCAGATCAGGGGTATATAAGTTGTTCACCAAGGGCCACAAACACACAAGTCAAGTATGGGAGGCGGCAAAACTTTCTGGAAATGCATAAATCACAAAGTATATAAAGGAACCTATAATAAGCGGTAAAAATGGAAACATTACAGTTTTAAGTGATGTTTTTTGTTTTCCCAGAATGCAACAGAGCTGTTAAAATTTGTACCCACAATGCATTGCTCTGTTTGTTTTTGGGGGTCAATTTAATGTTTTATTCCTTATAAAAAAAAATACATTACCTAATTGTTTGGAACGTCTACTTGTTAAAGTTGTTAGATCAGCAAAAAACTAAGTTAAAACCATGATTGTGGTAAGTAAGTTAATCAGTGACTTTGCCCTGACTGTTTATTCAAATTTTTCCTATGTAGACAGCATTAAGAAATAACCACTGTAGTGAAGAAAGTGTGCTTAAAGTGGTATTTAGTATTGGTAATTGCATACTCTTAAATGGAAAGTATACTCACAAGAGTAAGTTTTACTTCTAAAAATGCAAATGCACTTCTATTACAAACTACAAAAGAACACCTGAACTTCAAGTTATTCAAATCTAGACAGTATAAAAACATTCTCCCATGACTTTTGTGATTTAGGGCTATATAAATAAACATTGATTGATTGATTGATAATGCAGAAAAAAACGTTTTGTTTTTTTAAGTGATTTTCTGAGGTGGTACTTGGTGAAAAAAGTTTGAGAAACACAAAAATAAAGTAATACATTTTAATAGACATTTATGTTTTTGGCAGTGCTGTACGTACTTGTTATACATATAGTATTAAGTTCAGTATTGTTAATATTAATGTTGCATATTATACTTTAACATTAGTAAAATATAACAACTTTGTGTAACAGCTTATGAACGTGAACAAGACCACATTTAGTTGAAAAAGTTAGTAGCTCATTCCTAACATATCCTATGCTATGTTATCTATTACACCCATCCATCCATTTTCTACTGCTTGTTCCTTTTTGGGGGTCGCGGGGGGTGCTGGAGCCTATCTCAGCTGCATTCGGGCGGAAGGCGGCGTACACTGGGGCGGTATAGCTCGATTGGTAGAGCGGCCGTGCCAGCAACTTAAGGGCTCCAGGTTCGATCCCCGCTTCTGCCATTCTAGTCACTGCCGTTGTGTTCTTGGGCAAGACACTTTACCCACCAGTGGCGTGCAGTCACTAGAGGCAGGGGAGGCGGGGCCTCACCTGCCATCATGGAAAGAAAAAAAATGTAAAAAGAAAAAAAAAAAAAATTAAATTGTTATATGTATCCAGTGATTATACTAAAGTTATTTTCCATTTAACTTCACCAGTTTTAGATTATTTTCATTTGTATTTTCACATTTGCCGTTCAAATACTGAGAAGAGACGGTGCGGTGATCAGCAGCCAGTTGAGGCACGTCACTGATTTGTGCCTCAACATGGATTGTGCACAATGACTCGGCTAACTGCTGAGCTGCTGTGCAGTGAGACTGTATTGCTGTATGAATTATATCAGCTAACTAAACTATGGCATAGTTTAGTTAGCTGAGGTATATAATGTACAGTGTATTTTGTCAAAAACTGTATGTGTGTAACCTATTTCTGTGCTGAGCATTCATAAATCTGCTGCAAAAGACGTACTGGTTGAGGCTCGCAGTTATCCGGCCTCCTGGTGGTAGAGGGCGGTAGTGATCCCAGAGATCATTCCTCGGCCGCAGAAGAAAAAAAAAAAGTTTGCAAGCGATTGTTTATTTCCTCTCGCCTGGACTTTTATTAAAAACATGGAGGATTACATATGTAAAATAAAACAGTTTTCTAAACTGGACTTTCAATCGAAGCAGGAGGTAATAATTAAAGGTAGACCAACGCCGGAGCTAAAAGGTTTGCTTTTGACTTCGGGACAGAAGACCCGTTCTTTTCAAACGGCGTGGTACACACGCAAAGGCTGGCTGTGTGGATGTCCAGCAAGAAAGGTAAGATCATAATAATGTTTTTTTTATTAAATGTGCTTTTTTGTGTGCTACAGTTGTGTAAAGAATGCTGGTATGAGCTTTTAAACATAACCCGTTAACTGCTGCCAATCACATGGTGAATAAGATACTATTTAGGGTTCATATGTTTGTAAATCTGACTGTGATGATGCGGTGCCTCACCAGACATTAACATCACCGCACGCCACTGTTACCCACCTACTCCCAGTGCCATCCACACTGGTTTAAATGTAACTTAGATATTGGGTTTCACTATGTAAAGCGCTGTGAGTCACTAGAGAAAAGCGCTATATGAATATAATTCACACTTCACACCCTGGACAAGTCGCCACCTCATCGCAGTGCCAGACAGATAGACAGACAACATTCACACTCACATTCACACACTAGGGCCAATTTAGTGTTGCCAATCAACCCTTAAATTGAATTCAGATGTAACAAATGTACATGGTGTGAATAAGAAAACAGATGGATAGTCTTTTAAAAGCACAGGGTTACTTCAACGCATGGCGCCGTAAAAATACCCAGAGAGCAGTGGGAATACAAAGATGCCGTCACTGAACCGTAACTGAGAATGGTAAACTAAATAGTTGCATGGTTGGATGTGAGCCATTTTAAAGTGTGTTCCATTGACCCACCAATTAAAAAAATTCAAGTCAAATGTCTATCATCATGTGAGGCTCAGCTGAAAGGATCGTATATCTGTAGAAGCAAGATCCACTTCCTATATTTACAATGCTAGCCTTAAGCCCCACAAGTCCATTAGGGTCTGACCATGTCATGTCTAACATCCCTTCTGGTAGTAGTAGTATGACCTTAAACTTTTAATCATGCAATCCATAGTTGCCCATTTAACAATTTTGAATTAAATTGCTTCTAAAAGAAGCCATACCAGATCACCGTAGTAATCCAGAAGTTTACTCTTAGTCACCCAAATATGTATTGTACTTGAGATTTAGCCACTTAGTGGTACAGATAAGTCCATACAAGGTAAATTTGACCTTCAAGTAGCAGTATAATCAAGCCTATTTCTATCCATTTAACGCTGTACAAGTTTTCACACATTGAGAATAGATCTGTTAACACAGGGGGTCGGCAACCCAAAACGTTGAAAGAGCCATATTGGACCAAAAATACAAAAAATTCATCTGTCTGGAGCCGCAAAAAATGAAAAGCCGTATATAAGTCTTATAATGAAAGCAACACATTATGTAAGTGTCTATATTAGCTATAATAGCCTACTATCAAAATGACTGTGTTGCAGGCTGAAGCAAATCTTTGTTGACAGAAATGTTGAAATTTAATATTTATTCTACAGATTTTTACAACATTAGAAACCTTTAGTAAATTAGAGGCTACTTAGAAGGTGAGATAACTTCTGGAAATTACTGGCTTTTAATGGCCAAAGGTATAGATGTGGTCTGGAACAACATGGCACACAAACAACTATCTGAAATGCAGCCAATATTACATACAGATAATGTGTCATGAGACATGCAAAACTAATTATACACAACGAGGATAAAAGTAAAGGAAATTAAATGAGCTCAAATATACCTACAAATGAGGCACAATGATGCAAATGTACAAATAGCTAGTCTAAATAGCATGTTAGCATTGATTAGCTTGCAGTCATGCACTGACCAAATATGCCTGATTAGCACTCCAACAAGTCAATAACATCAACTAAGCGCACCTTTGTTCATTCACGCACAGCTTAAAACTGTTGGTGGACAAAATGAGACAAAGAAGGAGTGGAATATTTTACATGTGAACAAACTGTTGAGCCACAGTCCACACTATGGTGAGTTCAAGAACCGCCGAAATTAGTAGGACTAAATGATGTTCACCAAATGCTCTCATCAGTGAAGCATACACACAAATATATTAAACAGTGGGCTTTTCTAATAATGGGGATGGTTTGTGTCATGTTTGAACTCAAACACAAACCATACTGAAACAAAATTATACTTTTCTATATGTAATTATTTTTTAAAAATGCTCCAGGGATCAACTAGAGTGGCACCTATAAACACTGCACGCAGTTCAAGAGCCACAAGCTGCTGACCTCAGTGTTAACATGATGATAGTAACTTCAACATATATTGGGGGTAACAATATTATTGGGGCCAGGTACATCAGTATTCAGAATACTATTTACAGTAATGGTTTCAACTTGTATTTATTCAGAGCAATGCATTATGGGTTTACGGAGGCCATCTCTGAATTCCCCTGCAATCTGTATATGACTTTTGAACGGCACCTTGATTCAAAGTAGCCTTGTGTATAGGTTTCTTTAAATACTGACCATCTGATACTGTACCCCTTAGCAAAGGGCCAAGGACTACTGAACCCTGATAATTAATCCATGGGATGTCCAATAGCCATTTTGGCAATAGTATGCCCTTAAACTTTTAATGACATTGCTGAAAGTAATTTATAATTGCCTATTGAATAATAGCCACACAAGATCACCATAGCAAACCGGAAAGGGTTAGCTTGTACACTTACTTTCAGTCACCAATATGTAGATGATACTAGGGATTAGTACAGGTAAGCCACTACAAAGTAACTTTAACCTCCAGGTTGAGATATATCCAATAATATTCCTATCCATTTGGCACGGTACATGATTTCACAATAGTGTTGAGGATAGAGCTATAGATTGGATGAATACTTATTATGTTGGGTTTTTTTGATTGATTGATTGATAAGTTTATTGACATCTTAAAGAATTGAATCCATGTAATGCTTTAAAAAGGCAAATGGGTGGCACAAAAAGCCAAAAGGCGTGTTTCCATTGTGGTCCCTTACATATTCATCACATTTGATACATACAATAATAAAAGTTACATAACCTGTAACATGTATATTAAAAAATTACATTTAAAAAAAAAAAAAAAAAGGGGAAAAATTATGTACATATACACAGTATACATGTCAGGTGATTTGAAAAACAATATATACAAAATATTGGCGGGGGCGGGGGGGGGGGGGGGTGTATACACACTATGTACATGACTCCAAGAGTGTGCAAAACAGAATGAGAAAATATATATACACTATAACCACATATAAGCCCGTTTGATGCTTTGGAAAGTTGCTGTTCAGATCAGGTAGAGGTTGAGCTGAGCCATGATTTTATGACAGTTTTAAATTTTAATAGGGAAGTTTGAAATTTTAAAGGCCTACTGAAACCCACTACTACCGACCACGCAGTCTGATAGTTTATATATCAATGATGAAATCTTAACATTGCAACACATGCCAATACGGCCCGGTTAACTTATAAAGTGCAATTTTAAATTTCCCGCTAAACTTCCGGTTGAAAACGTCTATGTATGATGACGCATGCGTGTGACGTCAATCGTTGAACCGGAAGTATTGGTACACCATTGAATCCAATACAAAAAAGCTCTGTTTTCATCGCAAAATTCCACAGTATTCTGGACATCTGTGTTGGTGAATCTTTTGCAATTTGTTTAATGAACAATGAAGACTGCAAAGAAGAAAGCTGTAGGTGGGATCGGTGTATTAGCGGCTGGCTGTAGCAAGACAACCAGGAGGACTTACTTGGATAGCAGACGCGCTAGCCGATGCTAGCCCCCAGCCACACGGATGATCGGGTGAAGTCCTTCGTCCTTCCGTCGATCGCTGGAACGCAGGTGAGCACGGGTGTTGATGAGCAGATGAGGGCTGGCGTAGGTGGAGCGCTAATGTTTTCATCATAGCTCTGTGAGGTCCCGTTGCTAAGTTAGCTTCAATGGCGTCGTTAGCAACAGCATTGTTAAGCTTTGCCAGGCTGAGAATTATTAACCGTGTAGTTACATGTACATGGTTTAATAGTATTGTTGATCTTCTGTCTATCCTTCCAGTCAGGGATTTATTTATTTTGTTTCTATCTGCATTTGAGCCTGATGCGTTACACGTTAGCTCAGTAGCTAAAGAGCTTCGCCGATGTATTGTCGTGGAGATAAAAGTCACTGTGAATGTCCATTTCGCGTTCTTGACTCTCATTTTCAAGAGGATATAGTATCCGAGGTGGTTTAAAATACAAATCCGTGATCCACAATAGAAAAAGGAGAAAGTGTGGAATCCAATGAACCCTTGTACCTAAGTTACGGTCAGAGCGAAAAAAGATACGTCCTGCACTGCCTCTCTAGTCCTTCACTCTCACTTTCCTCATCCACTAATCTTTCATCCTGGCTCAAATTAATGGGGTAATCGTCGCTTTCTCGGTCCGAATCTCTCTCGCTGCATTGTAAACAATGGGAAAATGTGAGGAGTCCTTCCTCCGGTGACATCACGCTACTTCCGGTATAGGCAAGGCTTTTTTTTATCAGCGACCAAAAGTTGCGATCTTTATCGTCGTTGTTCTCTACTAAATCCTTTCATCAAATATATGGCAATATCGCGAAATGATCAAGTATGACACATAGAATGGATCTGCTATCCCCGTTTAAATTAAAAAAAATAATTTCAGTAGGCCTTTAAGGTCTGTTGGTAGGTTTTGATAAATTTGCAATAAAAAAGTTAAATAAAAAAATTCACAGGGGGTATTGTCTGTACAATTTTGAGGACGAAAATGAATGTATTCCATTTCAAGGCCGTAACATAACAAAATGTGGAAATATAATCTCCTTTTAACCCTTGTGTGGTGTTCATATTGTTGTTACTCAGCCAGTGTTTGTGGGTCTGATGGACCCGTTGCATTTTGTAGCTTTTAATGCCTCACAATCAAACACTTTTATGTTAAAATACTGACTTATCCCAAAAAACATCTGTAATGAAGTGCTTCGAGAAGCTGGTAAAGGAATACATTGTCTCCAGACTTCCCCCCACATTCGACCCATACCAGTTTGCTTATCGCCCTAACCGCTCCACAGAGGACGTCATCTCCTCTGCACTCCACTTGAGCTTAGAACATCTAGAAGGAAAGGACACACACGTGCGGATGTTGTTTCTTTTATGAATTTCTGGATTTTCAGGACTCCTCTTCCTCCAATCCAGGGGATCGCAAAAAGCCGCTGCCTGACCAGGGCTCAGAAAATCTGCAGAGACTCCTCCCACCCCCCACCAAGGACTGTTTTCACTGCTGGACTCTAGAAAGAGGTTCCGCAGCTTCCGTAGCAGAACCTCCAGGTTCTGTAACATCTTCCCTCAGGCCATAAGACTCTTGAACGCATAATAATAATTGCCTCAATTCCTCCCAGAAATGGATTTAACTCGCTGGAATATAAAGACAATATAACATACATCCATAAATGTGGATACATATGCAAAAGTGCAATATATTTATCTGTACAGTAATCTATTTATTTATATCTGTACCTTATTGCTTTTTTATCCTGCACTACCATGAGCTATTGCAACAAGATTTTGTTCTTATCTGTACTGTACAGTTCAAATTTGAATGACAATAAAAAGTAAGTCTAAGTCTAAGTCTAAGACCCACAAACATTGGCTGAGTAACAACAATATGAACGTTGCATGGACATTTATCTGCCAGTTTCTGCAACCCACAGGGATTCTTCTTTTGTGTTTCACAAGGTTGCAACATTGTTTGTCAACACTGTCTGCTCTCATTTTCTCGCACATTTGACCCTCTGATGTTCTGTGTACCTACACTCTGTCCTCCCCCTGTCTGTGTGTGTGTGTGTGTGTGTGTGTGTGTGTGTGTGTGTGTGTGTGTGTGTGTGTGTGTGTGTGTGTGTGTGTGTGTGTGTGTGTGTGTGTGTGTGTGTGTGTGTGTGTGTGTGTGTGTGTGTGTGTGTGTGTGTGTGTGTGTGGTGTGTGTGGTACACAGAACATCAATTTCCACACTTCTATTAGCCCCGGGTCCAGTGGACCCGAACATCTTATATGTAATAGAAGTGTGTAGGGGGGGTGTATGGTGTGTGTTCATTAAATATGTATTCTGATATATGTTCTTCACAGAAAATGAGCCAAAGCCATTGAGTCTCAGTTTGAAAAATTAATTAATTGTATAATTTTTCTTTTAATAAAAATCGAAAACGGGTCCCACAGACCCGAACACCACACAAGGGTTAAAAAGAAAAATCAATCGCTTTCTTGCGTGTGTGTGTTTTTTGTTTGTTTCTAAGTGTAATTAATTAGCACTCAGATAATGTCACGATGTTTGTAGAGCAACAATGGCCGCAGAGTCGCTGTGTAGGTCAACACAAACCAAAGTAGCCAAACAAAGCAAAGAGCCAATCAGCTGCATGACGAAAGAAAGAAATAAGAATAAAAAAGATGCCCGCTCCGCTTTACGTAGGCACGTGTCTACTTCTAAAGCGGCCAGAGATAATACACTCACGACTGTGGGGTCAGTAATATCCAGTGTGGAGTGGCAGTGATGAATGAGATTCCAGGCCGGTGTGGAGGTGTATTGAACGCGAGGTGAGAGAGAAAAGGAGGGTCTGAATGGAAGAAGGCAGCTGGGTGATTAAGCAAAGGTTATGGAGGAAGAAGTTCCCGCAAACATTATTGCTGCTTAGAATGGAGGAACCTTTACAATCCTCGCAGCAGCGGACAGACGGTGTTTTTCCTCCTTTTTATTCATTTGCAGTATATACTTATTGATCCACATAGCTGCAATAAATATCACTCGCGTGATTTAAAGCTGCTCATAAACAGAGACTAACGCTGTTTTAAACATTTAGCAGTAAGTCCCGGACCTAAAGTAACATTGGCGCCCATCAATTGCTTTGTCACTTTTTTAAGCAGGGTAGTCTACTATATTTATTGCAAGTATTTACATGAATTATTACAATATTTGTCATAATTATTTTTTTCCCATTTTTTAATCATTCCTTACTTTTTTGTAGGTCCAAACCCAAAACCCATCCTTGATGTTTGATTACCATATTCCAACATAGTATATATTCTATATACCAACAGTTGTTGATGTTTTTTTTCAAAGATGCATGCATTTAGGAATAATGATTCATTATTAGTGGTAGTAGTAGTACTAGGTGTTATAATATATATCATATTTTATCTGTTTTGAATATACATTGATATACATTTTGTTGTGGTGTTTTTGTACTATTTTTTATTGTACTGTTCTTATTTTCCGCAATGCCTATAAACATGTTATTATTATTTATATTACTGGTAGCAGTAGTCGTCGTTCTAGTAGTAGTAGTATTTACTATATATTTCCTAAAATTGTTATACTTTTTTATATTAAATGTATTTTGATATGTATTATTGTGCGATATTTTAAATGCTTATAAGTAAAATGAAAGTACAGCAGTAGCAGTAATAAAAATATTTTATGTGTGTATTTATTACGTATTTCATATATATATATATATATATATATATATATATATATATATATATATATATATATATATATATATATATATATATATATATATATATACACACGTTAGGTCAGGAAAAACACAGAGGCTATATCATCCCTACAAGCCTGTTTCACAGATGTCCCTGCCCTTCAGGGGATTTTATAATATAATATAATAAAATCCCCTGAAGAGCAAGGAAACCTGCGAAACAGGCTTGTAGGGATGATATAGCCTCTGTGTTTTTTCCTGGCCTAACGTATATTCCGCTCTACCCTGGTATTTAGCACTGTATAACGGATAAGCCACAGAAACCTCGACTATAAATATATATAAAGAGGGATTTTATATATATATACGAGCAGGGAAACCTGCGAAACAGGCTTGTAGGGATGATATAGCCTCTGTGTTTTTTCCTTACCTAACGTATATATATATATATATATATATATATATATATATATATATATATATATATATATATATATATATATATATATATATATATACAGTATATACATACATACATATATATATATATATATATATATATATATATATATATATATATATATATATATATATATTATAAATATATACACATACATATACACATACAGTACATACACGGTACATACATATTATAAATATGTAGTATATATCTGTATATACATACATATATACATACTAAAATATATATATTGAATATATAGTTTATTATAGTATTAGTAGAGTGTTTTTTTGTGTGCTTATTGTGTTCCTGATTTTCAAGATGCTTATGAAAGTTTTGTTATAATGATCGTTATGATCATTATTATCAGCAGTCGTAGTTTTAATTATAGTAGTAAAGGTATCTACTGCCATATTTTATATTTTATATGGTAATTTGTTGACAAAAGTATGTCATTGTGTCTTGTAGTGTTCTTCAAAATGTTTTATGAGTAAAATGATTTAATAGTATATTTTGTGTTGTCAATGTGTTCCTATTTTTCAAGATGCTTACCGGTATATAGGCTTTGTTATTATTATTATTATCATCGTCATTATTATAAGTAGTAGTAGTGTATATATAGCACTAGATGCTATCCTATTTTATATGTTATCTGTTAATTTTCTTATAAAAGGTACTGTATGTAATGTTGTCTTGTAGTGTTCCTTAAAAATGTTTTAAATGTGCTAATAAGTTTAAAAAAAATGTAATAGCAAAAATAGTCTTACTAAGGGTTGTGTTTAAAATAATACTTGTATTTTTGTTAGTATATATTTTTTATAGAGTCCTTGTTTTTTTAAGGGTACTCACAATATAAGAAACACTGCTTTATTATTATTATTACTTTACTATTATTATTGAATATATGTAATAAGTGAATGATTAAATATGTATATAATATATGAGCATATTTTACATGTGACGTTACAGAGATAATAATGCCCAGTTTTAATTGAGACACAGTCCTGCAAAAATGAATGATATAGTAAACTGTACTTTTATACCACTGAAAATGCAACCACAATTTCACACTATAAAATACAGTAAACGGAACACACTTTAGAGAGTACTCCTATCAAACACATTAAAGGGGAGTAGTATGCATGCTTAAGCGCAATACCCTACAATTTGCTGGGTTGAGCGCAGTACAAAATGACAGTGGTCTCAATGGACATGTCGGGTGTATTAAGAAGACGTGACGGACACGTCTGAGTGGCACACTTATGTCACTTAAAAGTAACGCTCCTCTCAAGTTGACCTGCTGGCTATTCTGAGGATGAGAGAGAGCACCGTGTTTCGTCTATAAATGGCTGCCTTATAATGAGTCTGATGACATCCTGCAGTAATACTGCACCCTTTCATCAAATAACTTTGTTTTATTTAGTCAATTATGCACAGATTTGTCTGATTAAATCACCTACTTTTAATATCAATTTTGTGACTGGTCATTTAAAAAAATGCAGAGAACATGACCTTGATGTCCTCAACGGTAGTTACGGCCATGGGTACCACAACTAAGTAACTAAAAGTGTTAACGTACCGCAACTGATGAAGCGACCAAAGAACAAACTTGCCAACCGGCTAATAGCAAAAGGTAAAGTACCACAACTAACTACCTTACTACTTTACTAACTAAAACCCTGAATGTACCGTAACTATAGAAGGGACCAAGAGACAAACTAGTTAACTAGCTAGCTAATACCTCAAGGATTTGGATATTTTTAATGCCAACTACACATATTGCTAGCGTACACCTAATGAAATGAGTATATCGATATTCCCACCATATTTCTGCATGCTATAGTATGTCTTTGGGTATTACTGTAAATGATTAGTTTTAAAGTACCACACAATAGAGCTCTGACTTGAGGGTGTAAAGTATTTGCGAGCGGCAATTCTCATCAAGATAAGCCAGCAGAGGAGACGTTAGCATGGAAACCAGAGTCAAATGGTACAAGGACAACTCAACCACCTTTGGAAAAGTATACCAGTCGTTGAAGAAAAGGAGAGGACAGACATTTTGCGAGGAGCCAAGGGTGGCAGGATGTCTCCCTTTCCCTCCTTGTCCCCATGACGGAATTGTATTTCTTTGCTTCAATCAATCACACTGTAAAATAAATCTAAGATGATGATCCTGAAAGTTTACTACAAGCTTTGTTTGAGATTAAACTAAACAAACTGAGGAGAAAAAGTTTGCCCCCCCTTCATACCAAAAGGTAAAGAACGGCAACTATCTTACTAAATTCATTTATGTACGACAATTAATGAATGGACCAAGGGACACAATAGTTAACTAGGTGCCACCAGAAGGTAAAGTACCACAACTAACTAACTAACTGAGCCTGCTCAGTGGCCTTGTGGTTAGAGTGTCCGCCCTGAGATCGGTAGGTCGTGAGTTCAAACCCTGGCCGAGTCATACCAAAGACTAAAGAAATGGGACCCATTACCTCTCTGCTTGGCACTCAGCATCAAGGGTTGGAATTGGGGGTTAAATCCCCAAAAATGATTCCCGAGCACCTCTCAGGGAGTGGAACAAGGGGATGGGTCAAATGCAGAGGGTAATTTCACCACACCTAGTGTGTGTGACTATCAGTGGTACTTTAACTTTTAACTAACTATAAAATACACCTACTGCAAATAAGGAATTACCCAAGGGACAAACCAGCTAACCAGTTCATAGCAAAAGGTAAAGTACCACAACTAACTAACTAGAAAATGCACATACCGCAACTAAGGAATGACCCAAGGGACAAACCAGCTAACCAGTTCATAGCAAAAGGTAAAGTACCACAACTAACTAACTAACTGAGCCTGCTCAGTGGCCTTGTGGTTAGAGTGTCCGCCCTGAGATCGGTAGGTCGTGAGTTCAAACCCTGGCCGAGTCATACCAAAGACTAAAGAAATGGGACCCATTACCTCCCTGCTTGGCACTCAGCATCAAGGGTTGGAATTGGGGGTTAAATCCCCAAAAATGATTCCCGAGCACCTCTCAGGGAGTGGAACAAGGGGATGGGTCAAATGCAGAGGGTAATTTCACCACACCTAGTGTGTGTGACTATCAGTGGTACTTTAACTTTAACTTTTAACTAACTATAAAATACACCTACTGCAAATAAGGAATTACCCAAGGAACAAACCAGCTAACCAGTTCATAGCAAAAGGTAAAGTACCACAACTAACTAACTAGAAAATGCACATACCGCAACTAAGGAATGACCCAAGGGACAAACCAGCTAACCAGTTGATAGCAAAAGGTAATGTACCACAACTAACTAACTAGAAAATGCACATACCGCAAATAAGGAATAGCCTAAGGGACAAACCAGCTAACTAGTTAATACCAAAAGGTAAAGTACCAAAACTGACTAGCTAAAAAATTAAGGTACCACAACTAATGAACAAACCAAGGGACAAGCTTTCTAAAAAAAAAAGTACCACAATAACCCAACTAAAAAAACAACTAATAAACAGAGCAAGTGTCAAACTAGCTTACTAGCTAATGCCAAAAGGCAAAGGAAAATGAAGACAACACTATCAATACTGCTCTGATCGATGCACAACTTATAACGTAAGCACCAACTTGTTTGCGCCCCCTGGTGGTTACGGCCTAAGCACTTTCAACCGATACGTCGCCTGTGCTGCTCACACGCAGTGCAAAGATCAGTCAATTAGCCAAAAGCCAATAAGACCAGTGTAGCGTGACAGCGTGGTCTTCAACAAATTAGAGTCCTAAAGACAACTGCAATATTATTATTTTCTACCCTCCGTCGTGTGTTCATTAATCTTCATTTGCGCTTGATAAGTGTGGCAATCAAATGAAATCATATCATATCTTTAGGGAAAGGAAAGGGCCCCCTGCGAACCACCCCATCTAGGCCGGCAGCTATCGCAATGCAACGATTTAAAAAAAAAAAAATATACGACTTTAGATTAATTCCGTCTGATTAGCGGCTAAATATATCTCTCTGAAAGTCATTAGCGGCGACAAACAACGAAGCGCAAACACATCGTAGATGAAATGCGGTGGTAGCGAGCGTAATCAAGACCACTGAATAATGGAAGAACAACACATAGCGCTGTGGCCGTGGTTGGATTATGCAAACATGCCAAATCTATTATGCTCTCTGTGGGATGAGAGCCCTCGCCGGGTAATTAGAAGGTATGTGCTCAGGGCCCGGCTCCGTTGCTTTAAATCACTGTAATTGCCCCTGATCTCCTTTTAAGACATCACCGCTCATTCCTCCGTAATTAGCCGCACATCTGCTCGGGCGCACGAGCCTGTGACATCACTGCACTTTTAAAAAGGATGGAATTTCTGTGACTTTTTAACATGGAAATAATCTCACATCTTCTTTGTTTGCCATTACATGAACATCCTGGATTCT
Source organism: Entelurus aequoreus (assembly GCF_033978785.1). Lineage (NCBI taxonomy): Eukaryota > Metazoa > Chordata > Actinopteri > Syngnathiformes > Syngnathidae > Entelurus > Entelurus aequoreus. The sequence goes on from NC_084740.1 coordinate 64,922,921, forward strand.
AAAGATATCATCAGTTTTAATGATACCTGTATTCAAACCTGGCCAGGATTTAGTTTTCCAAACGCCCTACTGTCAATATAGAATGACATAAATACTTACACTCATTACCCTTGGGACCCATTTAGGTCCCATTGACTCGTGGTCAAAAAGTTTACTTACGTAAAGAACATAATGTCATGGCTGTCTTGAGTTTCCAATAATTTCTACAACTACTATTTTTTTGTGATAGAGTGATTGGAGCACATACTTGTTGGTCACAAACAAATATTCATAAGGTTTGGTTCAGAAACTTTCCTCCAGAAGGTTTTACTCTTTGTCCATGTGATGTCAGATGAAACAAAAATTGAGCTGTTTGGCCACAATACACATGCAATATGTTTGGAGGAGAAATCCCAGGAACACCACGCCCACCGTCAAGCATGGTGATGGTAGTATTATGCTCTGGGCCTGTTTTGCTGCCAATGGAACTGCTGCTTTAAATGGGACAATGAAAAAAGGAGGATTAGCCTTAAATTCTTCAGGACAATCTAAAATCATCAGCCCGGAGGTTGGAGTGTTCCGACCAGGACAATGACCCCAAACACACGTCAAAAGTGGTAAAGGGAATGGCTAACTCAGGCTAGAATTAAGGTTTAAAAATGTGCCTTTCCCAAAGTCCTGACTTAAACATGTGGACAATGCTGAAGAAACAAGTCCATGTCAGAAAACCAACACATTTAGCTGAACTGCACCAATTTTGTCAAAAGGAGTGGTCAAAAAAATTCAACCAGAATCTTGTGGATGGCGACTACCAAAAGCGCCTTATTGCAGTGAAACTTAGCCAAGGGACATGTAACGCAAATATTAACATTGCTGTATGTATACTTTTGACCCAGCAGATTTGGTCACATTTTCAGTAGATCCATAATAAATTCATAAAAGAACAAACTTCATGAATGCTTTTTGTGACCCAGCATACTCTAATCAGACAAAAAAAATAAGAGTTAGTACAAATGATTGGAAACTCAAGACAGCCATGACATATATACACATATATATACTATATATATATATATATAGTATATATATATATATATATATATATAGTATATATATATACTATATAATATATATATATAGTATATATATATATATATATATATATAATAGTATAATATATATATATATATATATATATATATATTATATAGTATATATATATATATATATATATATATATATACTATATATATATATATGTGTGTATATATATATATAGTATATTTATATGTGTATACTATATATATGTATACACACACATATATATATATATATATATATATATAATATATATATATATATATATATATATATATATATATATATATATATATATATATTATAGTTATATATATATATATACTATATATATATATATATCATATGTGTGTGTGTATACATATATATATATATACACACATATATATATACACATATATATATATATATATATATATATATATATATATATATATACTATATATTATATATATATATATACTATTATATATATATATATATATATATTATATATATATATATATAGTATATATATACATATATAGTACCGATGCCAAAAGTTTGTACACACCTTCTCTTTCAATGCGTTTTCTTTTTATTTTCATGGCTATTTACATTATAGATTGTCACTGAAGGCATCCAAACTATGAATAAACACATGTGAAAAAAGGTGAAATAACTGAAAGCATATTTTATATTCTAGTTTCTTCAAAATAGCCACCCTTTGCTCTGATTACTTTTTCGCACACTCTTGGCATTCTCTCGATGAGCTTCAATAGGTAGTCACCTGAAATGGTTTTCACTTCACAGGTGTGCTTGAAGCTCATCGAGAGAATGCCAAGAGTGTGCAAAGCAGTAATTAGAGCTAAGGGTGGCTCTTTTGAAGAAACTAGAATATAAAACATGTTTTCAGTTATTTCACCTTTTTTTATTAAGTACATAACTCCACATGTGTTCATTCATAGTTTTGATGCCTTCAGTGACAATCTACAATGTGAATAGTCATGAAAATAAAAATAAAACACATTGAATGAGGAGAAGGTGTGTCCAAACTTTTGGCCTGTACTGTGTGTGTGTATATATATATATATATATATATATATATATATATATATATATATATATATATATATATATATATATATATATATATATATATATATATATATATATATATATATATATATATATATATATATATATATATATATATATATATATATATATTTATATATATATATATATATATATATATATATATATATATATATATATATATATATATATATATATATATATATATATATATATATATATATATATATATATATATACATATATATATATATATATATATATTGTACTTTCTCTGAAATTAACACCCAATAAAGCTATTAAAAAAAGAGTAGTCGTAGTAGTAGTAGTAGTAGAGAGAAAAACAGGTTTAGATGGTTGCAGATCTTAGGAGACACTTGGCTAATTGTATGAAATCTGGATTTTTTTTTTTATCATAGTTTTTGAAATTCCATTATCCCTGCTATTGCAGTGTAGATTATAAGAGATTTGCACATGTGCAATCACTTCATCCACTCGGGAGTGATTTGGTCCAATGATCTCCCATTATAACCACATATTCAAGATTCAAGAGTCTTTATTGTCATTCAGCCAATATCACAAAACTTTTGATGAGGTTGAAACATTCAAATAATGACAAAGATATAAAAGCGCCCTCCAAATGGAAAAGTTGCACTTTGATCGGTGGTTAGTGATGAACATATTTGTAATATATTGTAATCCTTAAATGTTGCTATTGTTTATTGATTAGTGTCAATATTGGTTAGTCTTGTCTCAACACATTTTCAAAAATGTCCGACAATTGACATTTGTCATTAGTTTCTTTTAGAAATGTTAAGAAATTTTGGAATCTATATTTTTGCATTAATTTTCTAAGAGACTTAAGAATATGTATGTTTTCCACTAATTCCATCAGTGTTTGTGTATAACAAAACATAACAAAATTATGTTTAAATTTGTGTTAATATCAATCAATTTTAAATGAAATATTGTAGACTGTGTTAGGGGTGTCTTTATACAATTTTTTCACTTCTGATACGATATCGATATTGGAGCCTTGAGTTTTGGACGATTCCAATATTTTATCCGATACGTTATTAGCACAAATCAGAGTACATATTTTCATTATTTTGTAGTGTGCAATTTTGGAAAAGGCTTGACCAAGTAAAAATGATCCGAGAACAATGGGAGGTATGAATAACACTAACCTTATGACACACCTAGGCTGTGTTAAAGATGGAGTGGAGTGGTAATTGTTAGTTTTTTTGGCCATACCTAGTCGCCACAATAATTCACTAAGTTAAGCTCCTGACACAGTAAATTGAATGATCCAGACACGTTTGTTACTGGATACTTTCTAATAGACTTCTGCCTTGGAGACTTTGTATCTGTAAGTAACATTGAACTATATTGATTATTGTTCATATTGACAAATGTGGTGTATTAGACTGCATTATTGTTCCGTTAATGACACATATTGAGTATGTCTAGCTTGTGTGCCTTTGTGCGCTTAGCTGTTGTGAGGTTGCCAGCTCATAGTGGCCTCTAGCTTACCATGTTTACCTTTTGTAAACGGCTTCACTAAAATACAAGAATATACCAGTTGTGTGTGCTTATTGGAGGACTTTTATAAGAGATTTTAGTATAATCCCATACTTGTATTTTTATTTATTTTTTGCTGGTGAAGTAAATTAATTAACTCATATTATGTTTTGCATATGGTGAAGGTTTACAAAATGTAGCTAACCACCACCAGGTGTGAATGAATGATGGGTTCTCACTTCTCTGTGAGCGCTTTGAGTATCTAATAATAGAAAAGCACTATATAAAGTCGAATCCATTATTATTATTATTACATTCATCTGGGAGAAAGTGAACCATCCGTTTAAGTAAATAGTGGTATTTCAGTTTGAGCACATAACAAGATAAGGCCCCTTAGTTTGACATTCGCAGGTGGACTGGATCACTTCTCTTCAGAGAAAAGGCCCTAATTTGGACTTCGGAATGCAAAAGTGATAGCCCTATCCTTGAGAAGAGACTACAGGTTTAGCTCAACGCCAACGTTTAAGTTATGACTTAAAGCAGCCGTTTTTCAGACACTTACACATGAACATCTCCTTTTATGGTCAGGATGTGCTCTCCTGACTTAGCACATACACAGAGACAGGAAGGAGGGATATAAAACTGATGGTTTGGCTTCCCCAAGTTAGGATTGCTTTATATTTTTCACTCGACCTCCTCCAGGAACTGCAGTCCTGTATAATGACGCTCGCTTGTAATAAAGCAACTTTTAGTTCAGTACAGCGTCTCCGACGTCTCTTTTGATCCAGCCGCACTGCCGTGTCACCCTTCTGTCCGGACGAGGATGACAACACCAGAAATACACATCACATGTATCGACCGATATCCGATATTATCAGATCAGGACACTCTTGTTTCGTATGTATTATTTTCTTGAAGGATTCACATTTTTTAAGTCTTTCTGAAACCTATCCTGTTTTTGTACTACCACTGTATGGTCATTGGGCTGCTTTTCAGGCAGTGGCCGGTCTACATGTCAATCATCATTAGTATCCAACGTCTAACATATCTGCAACTTTCAAACTCCAGGTTGTAAGCCAAGCTATCTGTTAGTAAGTGGCAAAAGACGAAAAAGCAAAGAAAGCAAAAAAAAAATCCAGAAACTGTCAGAAGGTTTTACAAGTAGCGTGGCCTGCAGTTCAGGTGAAAAACAGGAGCTGGCCAAAAGGTCAGGAGGTGAGCAGAAGTAGAAAACAGAAACTAATAAGCTATGACAGACTGGAGACAATTTGTATTTAGAGAGTTATGAAATACACATTCGCTGTAATAAACCCAGCAAGCACTTCATGACTTAATAATGATTGGCCGAAAAAAAGCATGACGAAGTCCTCATGTGAAGTTCACTGTATTTGTTTGTCTTTCAGTTAGTTTTTTCAACCACTCCTCCTTGACTCTGTCTGTTTATCTTGTCTGTGTATTTCTTTGCCCATCCATCCCATCATCCACCCATCCATCTATCTACTGTATATTTATGTCGTCTATACATCGTCTGTCCATCCATCAATCTACTTTGTGTGTCTATCCAACAACCATCCATCCGTCATGTGTGCATCTATGTCTATGAATGTTCTCATTCATCCAGGTCATTGTCATCTCAGGGCATTCAGTCGATCGCAACTGGACTGTTTGGTTTGTCTTAGAAGACGTTTCGCCTCTCAACCCAGTAGGCCTCATCAATTCATGCTCATAGACTTAGATTGGTCAGATTTAGTCTAGTCTAGCTTCATCAGACTAGATCTGACCAATCTAAGTCTATGAATGGGGAACTATCAATCAAATGTGTTTGTCTTTATCTATATGTCTATCTGTTATTATCCATTCATCTAAAGCATCTGTCTTGCCATCCATCATCCTTCTATTCATTTGTTCATTCATTCCTCCATCCACCGTGTCTGTCTGAACATCCATCCAGCAATACCATGTCTGTCTTTTGATCAATCTCGCTATGGTTTATCTGTCCATCCGTCCCTGTGTTCATCTACCCATTTAGGTATTACTGTAAATTATTATTTTTAAAGTACCACACACTTAAAGGGTCACACAATAGAGCTCTGACTTGAGGGTGTGAAGTGTTTGCGAGTGGCAATTCTCATCAAGATCAGCCAGCAGAGGAGACTTTAGCATGGAAACCAGAGCCAAATGGTACAAGGACAACTCAACCCCCTTTGGAAAAGTATTTTAGTCCTTGGAGAGAAGGAGAGGACAGACATTTTGGGGGTGGCAGGATGTCTCCCTTTCCCTCTTTGTCCCCATGAAGGAATTGTATTTCTTTGCTTCAATCAATCAAACTGTAAAATAAATCTAAGATGATGATCCTGAAAGTTTACTACAAGCTTTGTTTGAGATTAAACTAAACACACTGAGGAGATAAAGTTTGCCCCCCTTCATACCAAAAGGTAAAGAACGGCAACTAACTTACTAAATTCATTTACGTACGACAACTACTGAATGGACCAAGGGACACAATAGCTAACTAGCTACTACCAAAAGATAAAGTACCACAACTAACTAACTAAAAAATGCACATACCGCAAAAAAGGAATGGCCCAAGAGACAAACCAGCTAACCAGTTAATAGCAAAAGGTAATTTACCACAACTAACTAACTAGAAAATGCACATATCGCAAATAAGGAATGGCCCAAGGGACAAACCAGCTAACTAGTTAATACCAAAAGGTAAATTACCAAAACTGACTAAGTAAAAAATTAAGGTACCATAACTAATGAACAAACCAAGGGACAAACGTTCTAAAGAAAAGTACCACAATAAACCAACTTTAAAAAACAAGGTACTGCAACTAACTCACTATGGTTTATCTGTCCATCCGTCCCTCCGTTTCTCTACCCATTATCTGCTGTTCATGCATCATCCATCTATCTTACTGTATATCTATCTGTCCATCCGCCTGTCTATCAAAGTATCATTCGGTGGGGTCTGTTTTGCAATCTGACTGAACTTGACTAAATGGCAAAGTGTCTTTTCGCTCACCAGATATCAAGTCTTTAAAAGATGCTTCACTGTATACGGTGCAGAACATAATTGAACCAAGTATTTTGTAGTAGGTTAGTCCCTCCCAAAGACCAAGGACACTTTAGCCGCGTTGACATTAACGGGATATTGATTTGGATCCTTACCCGATAGAATAATGATCTTGTCTTTGCTTGATGTGCGTCCACTGATAAAAGTGTCTCTCTTAGCTCAGTGCCAGAAACCGCCTTAAGGCCGCGGGAGTGGAGGGACACGAGGGGCATCGCACGAGGAGGTCAGAGGCACGGTACCCCAAGTCCTCCCCAGCCAGATGGAGGCTGTCTGCCGGAGAGACGGTCTGTCGCTTTGCGTCACAGCCTTAAATCTACACACTCATCAGGATTTCCATGTCCAAATGTGATATCAACCCTCACACCCCTCCCACCCCCCACAGACAGATGGAGACACTCAGTCATTTTTTTTTCAGATCCTCCCAGGCGTAGCCGTTCATCCCGCCCCAGGGAACATATGTGCCACTTCTCCAAGGAAGTGCAATATCTTGTTTACGTGCCAACTTTGACATCCCAAATATTTCTTGTAGGGACGCTTTTTTAACCAAGCATGAAAGCACAAAGTATTTTAGATGGACAATGTGGGTGTAAGAAGTACTCAACTCAAGACCACTTCTACTTCACCCTCCAGACTTGGCAAAAACTAATCACTGTGCAGAATCATTTATGATGATTCACGTTGACAAAGGTTAGTCAGTTAGTCAGTTTTTTGGTTAGTTTGGTTGGTTGCACATTCGTCTCTTCATTGGTTGGTTCATTCGTTATGTTACTTTACTTTGGGTTTGTTCAATAGCAAATTAGTTTGTAGATATTCTTTAAATTATGTTAGTTAGTTTGTTTGTTAGATTGTTAGATGGTTGGTTTAGTTGTTTACTTAATCAGTTGTCTTGTTAGTTATGTAGTTATGGTACTTTATCTTTCAGTATTAGTAAAGTAGTATGTTCTCAACCCTTAGTTGGTTTGTTAGTAGGGTACCTTGACTTAGTTAGTCAGTCAGTCTGTATGTCTGTCAGTTATTTAGATAGTTAGTTAGGGAACTTAAAATTTTAGTATCAGTTAGCAAGTTTGTCTCTTTGTCCGTTCGTTAGTTGTGCCATTTTCGTCCGTCCGTCCGTCCGTTCGTTCGTTCGTTCGTTCGTTCGTTCGTTTAGTTAGTTATGTAATTAGTTGGCTAGATAGTTATGTAGTTTTGGTACTTTATATATTCGTATTAGTTAGCTAGTTTGTTTGTAAACCCTTTGTTAGTATATTAGTTGTGGTACCTTAATTTAGTTAGTTAGTCCGCCAGTCCGCTGTTTAGATGGTTAGTTTACTAGTTGGCTAATTAGTTATGTATTTATAATATTTTACTCTTAAGTATTAGTTAGCAAGTTTGTCTTTAACCTTGTGTACGTTTGTTAGTTGTGGTACCTTAGTTTGGTTAGTCAGTCAGATAGTTATGGTACTTTACCTTTTAGTTTAGCTATTTTGCCCATTTTTTCAGTGTGATACTTTCATTTAGTCAGTCGGTCAGTCAGTTAGTTAGCTAGTAAGTTAGTTAGTTGTGGCACATTAGTTTTTGGTGTAAAGTTTGGTTACTTCATAACCCCATCAGCTTGAGTAGAGTTCTGTTTCGAACTGTTTTTTTTGCCAAGAATTATATGTGTTAATCCACATTAGCTGCGGTCCTTTGACTGAGTGCATTTCTATAGCTACCACAGCCAAGCACAAAATAGTTTGTTTGCTAGTTAGTTCCCATGATTTTATATTTGGCCGAAGCCTGTTTTAACTGTTTTTTGAAAACAACGTTTTTCCTACTTTCCAATTATTGACTTAAATGCTGGTCGAGTTTTTGCCAAAGTAGTTATAGTGGCTTATTCACTCTAAAAAATTATTTTATACCCAGCTGCTAAGTAACTTTTGGACCAAATCAACGCTGGGTAAATTTAACCCAGCAAGATTGGTTTCTTATTTAACTCAGAAAGATGGATTATGCATTCAACCTAAATGCTGGGTTATTTTAACTGCAATGCTGAGTTGATTCTACCACATAAATTGGCTATATATTTAACCTAAATGTTGGGTCATTGTTAACGCAATGGTGGATTAATTCTACCAAATGAATTGGTTAATTTTAATGTTTTTTGTAGTCCAAATTCAAATTCCAAGTCAAGATGATTCTTGACGTCTACAGGCAGAGGTGACTATTGCAACTTCCACTTTCATTTTCAAACTATCGGTCCTAGGACGGATAGTTTGTCTTTATTTGTGGACCAGAGCCAATACACTGAAAGATGGATAGTATTAGAAGATTTGTTTTTTGAACAATCACAAGACAATGTTATGAGTGATTTTGAAGTGCTTTCATAAATAGTCACAATTGTAGGTGAAGTCCATTTAACATTGTATGCATTAACACAGATAACTATTTAATTGCTTCAAGACTATGATTAAGTGAGGGACTCATCCAAGGACTTAGCTATTCCACACACCATCCTCACTCATAGTTTCATCTTTTCGTTCTTCTTAAAGGTGTATTTAACATTGTTTCTCCTTAAAACTGAGTTTGATTGCAATTAAAAGTTCCAAACAGGCAAATAATATATATTTGTAGCAGCGAACTCACAATAACGTATTCCCTAAATTAATCAAAAACACAAAGTGTTGCTGCAATGCACTCTGGGAATAAGACTCACCCCAGTTCGACCCCTACAGTCGGACGTCGGTATTGCAACTTGTAGTTTTAGTAGCTGCCTACCATCTTTTTTGTAATCCAGATGTTGTCATGATTTTGCGACCTCTACAGGCAGAAGTCGGATGCCTGCAATACGGACGGGTCCTCGACACCCTGAAACTGTCCGCTGTCACCCCCATCCTCAAAAAAACTGGACTCAACCCTGACACCACGAGCAACTTCCGGCCCATCTCCAACCTTCCCTTCCTGTCCAAAATACTGGAACGTGCCGTCGCCACTCAGCTCAAAACTCACCTCACTTCCGATGATCTGTTCCAACCATTTCAAGTCACAGCACAGAAACAGCCCTTCTGAAAGTCACCAATGACATCCTCCTCTCCTCAGACTCCGGCCACCTCAGTATTCTCCTCCTTCTTGACCTCACAGCAGCTTTTGACACCATCAGCCACACCATCCTCCTCTCCCGCCTGGAATCGTCCCTCAACATCACCGGCTCCGCCCTCTCCTGGTTAAGGTCATATCTCACTAACAGACAACAATACATCAGTATAAACAACTGCACCTCCTCCACTGCCCCTCTGTCACAAGGTGTACCCCAGGGTTCGGTGCTTGGTCCACTTCTCTTCATCGTGTACACTACCGTTCAAAAGTTTGGGGTCACATTGAAATGTCCTTATTTTTGAAGGAAAAGCACTGTACTTTTCAATGAAGATAACTTTAAACTAGTCTTAACTTTAAAGAAATACACTCTATACATTGCTAATGTGGTAAATGACTATTCTAGCTGCAAATGTCTGGTTTTTGGTGCAAAATCTACATAGGTGTATAGAGGCCCATTTCCAGCAACTATCACTCCAGTGTTCTAATGGTACAATGTGTTTGCTCATTGGCTCAGAAGGCTAATTGATGATTCGAAAACCCTTGTGCAATCATGTTCACACATCTGAAAACAGTTTAGCTCGTTACAGAAGCTCCAAAACTGACCTTCCTTTGAGCAGATTGAGTTTCTGGAGCATCACATTTGTGGGGTCAATTAAACGCTCAAAATGGCCAGAAAAAGAGAACTTTCATCTGAAACTCGACAGTCTATTCTTGTTCTTAGAAATGAAGGCTATTCCACAAAATTGTTTGGGTGACCCCAAACTTTTGAACGGTAGTGTACATGCTCCCCCTCGGTAACATCATCCGCCGCCATCACCTCCAATTCCACTGCTACGCAGACAACGTCCAGCTATACATCTCCACAAAATCCATCTCCTCCGTAACTCTCTCCACCCTGACCGACTCCCTCACTCATCATCATCATCGTATGGGCAGCTGTTTTCCGGCACCCGGACCTGAGGCCGAGGGTCTATGCCTTTTACCACCCCAGGCCCGGGGGGCCCTCCCGTTCATATGTCAGGACACACAGAAGTGAGCCAGGTCACCGAGCAGTCATCCAGGTCCGCCAGGCCACGCAAACCATTAGGAGCACGATAAATCGGGCAACGCAGGATCACGTGGTCGGCAGTCTGCTCCTCCGCGCCACACTCACACGTCGCGTTAGGTGCTAAGCCCCACTGGAACATGTTTGAGCGAAAGCGACCGACACCAGTTCGGAGGCGGTTAAGCCTCACCCAGGCCACTCGTGGTAGTGAGAGGCCTGGTATTGAGCCGGTGTCAGGTATGAAGTCACGGAGTCTGGAGGAGATGGTATGCTCCAGGTCCGTGCTCCATTTGTGATTCGCCCAGTGAGCCGCCCTGATGTTGTTGTCACTGCATTGCTGCAGGAGCTTCAGGGCGGCTGGTACCAGTGGGTCTCTGGAGGGGAGGCGGGGCGTTGGCTCTGAGGAGAGTGTGAGCCTTTCATGGAGCAGGTGGTTCTCATCCATGTTTGCCCGGCCCGCCAGAGTTGCTACAGCACCTTGGCGACGAAGCTCAGCGGGTTGGATGCCTGCTAAGATGGGCAGTAGCTCCACAGGGGTGGGGCGCAGGCATCCAGTGATAACACGCAAGGCTTCGTTGATCGGGACATCAAGTTGTTTAGAGTGAGCACTGCGCGCCCAGACAGGTGCGCAGTACTCAGCAGTTGAGTAGACCAGGGCAAGTGCTGCTGTTCGCAGAGTTCTTGCCCCGGCACCCCAACCGGACCCGACCAACCGTCTCAGCAGTGAGACGCGGGTGTTGAGTTTCTTGCATGTTGCCAAGAGGTGTTTACGGAAAGTGAGCGACCTGTCCAGGGTGACCCCAAGGTATTTAGGGTCAGGGCGAGGGTCTTCAGGTGTAGGACGAGGCCGGCATAGGGTAAGGGAAGCCCCATCCGGCTTCCGCACCTCGAACCTGATCTCACGATCCGCTTCCCAATTGTATAGGTGGAAAGCTTGTGTCACTCACTGAAATCAAATCATGGATGCACTCCAACTTCCTCCAACTCAACTGCGACAAATCTGACATGCTCATCATCGGCCCCAAATCCCTCACCAAAACTGCTCACAACTTCCACCTCTCTGTCGACAACTCCGCTCTGTCCCCATCCACTCACATCCGCAACCTTGGAGTCATTCTGGACAATAACCTCTCTTTTGAACACCACGTCAACCACATTACAAGGACTGCTTTCTTCCACCTCAAAAATACTGCCCGTCTCTGTCCATCCCTCTCTTTCTCTGCCGCTGAAACCTTGATCCATGCCTTCATCACCTCCAGACTCGATTACTGCAACAGCATCCTCTACGGCTCATCTTCCAAAATCCTCAATAAACTCCAAAACATTCAAAACTCTGCCGCCCTCATGCTCACCCACACCCGCTCCTGTGAGCACGTCACCCCAGTCCTTCAGAAACTCCACTGGCTCCCCGTTCCTCCTCTCCCCACCACTCAGAACCAAGCTCCGGACCAGGGGTGATAGAGCCTTCTCCATCGCTGCTCCCACCCTCTGGAACTCTCTTCCCAAACCCATCCGTGACTGCTCAGACCTTCCTACCTTCAAAAGCCTTCTCAAAACACACCTCTTCAGATCTGCTTCTAACCTGTGATTAGTGTTCTGTGTGATGTCCCGTCTTTTAATGTCCAGTGTTATTATGTATTTTACTATGTACTGCTTTTATATTTCCTGTATTATGTATTATTACTTTGAACTGTTTTATATTTTACATTTTTATCCTGTTAAGCGTCTTTGAGTATCCTGAAAAGCGCTATACCAAATAAAATGTATTATAATTATTATTATTATTATGATGATGCATGGACTATACCTAAGATGGCGTTTGTCTTGAGAGAACTACAAAACAAAAGGGCGGCCGAATATGACGTACACCTACTTTCGGCCCACTTTGTGTGACGCTACCTACAAACCCCGTTTCCATAAGAGTTGGGAAATTGTGTTAGATGTAAATATAAACGGAATACAATGATTTGCAAATCCTTTTCAACCCATATTCAGTTGAATGCACTACAAAGACAAGATATTTGATGTTCAAACTCAAAAACTTTATTTTTTTTTTGCAAATGATAATTAACTTAGAATTTCATGGCTGCAACACGTGCCAAAGTAGTTGGGAAAGGGCATGTTCACCACTGTGTTACATGGCCTTTCCTTTTAACAACACTCAGTAAACGTTTGGGAACTGAGGAGACACATTTTTTAAGCTTCTCAGGTGGAATTATTTCCCATTCTTGCTTGATGTACAGCTTAAGTTGTTCAACAGTCCGGGGGTCTCCGTTGTGGTATTTTAGGCTTCATAATGCGCCACACATTTTCAATGGGAGACAGGTCTGGACTACAGGCAGGCCAGTCTAGTACCCGCACTCTTTTACTATGAAGCCACGTTGATGTAACACGTGGCTTGGCATTGTCTTGCTGAAATAAGCAGGGGCGTCCATGGTAACATTGCTTGGATGGCAACATATGTTGCTCCAAAACCTGTATGTACCTTTCAGCATTAATGGCGCCTTCACAGATGTGTTAGTTACCCATGTCTTGGGCACTAATACACCCCCATACCATCACAGATGCTGGCTTTTCAACTTTGCGCCTATAACAATCCGGATGGTTCTTTTCCTCTTTGGTCCGTAGGACACCACATCCACAGTTTCCAAAAACAATTTGAAATGTGGACTCGTCAGACCACAGAACACTTTTCCACTTTGTATCAGTCCATATTAGATGAGCTCAGGCCCAGCGAAGCCGACAGCGTTTCTGGGTGTTGTTGATAAACGGTTTTTGCCTTGCATAGGAGAGTTTTAACTTTTTTGATTGATTGAGACTTTTATTAGTAGGTTGCACAGTAAAGTACATATTCCGTACAATTGACCACTAAATGGTAACACCCGAATAAGTTTTTCAACTTGTTTAAGTCGGGGTCCACTTAAATTGATTCATGATACAGATATATACTATCATATATACCATCATCATAATACAGTCATCACACAAGATAATCACATTGAATTATTTACATTATTTACAATCAGGGGTGTAGCGACCAACTGTAGTTACTGACAGTGGGTTTCTGAAGTGTTCCTGAGCCCATGTTGTGATATCCTTTACACACTGATGTCGCTTGTTGATGCAGTACAGCCTGAGGGATCGAAGGTCACGGGCTTAGCTGCTTATGTGCAGTGATTTCTCCAGATTCTCTGAACCCTTTGATGATATTACAGACCGTAGATGGTGAAATCCCTAAATTCCTTGCAATAGCTGGTTGAGAAAGGTTTTTCTTAAACTGTTCAACAATTTGCTCACGCATTTGTTGACAAAGTGGTGACCCTCGCCCCATCCTTGTTTGTGAATGACTGAGCATTTCATGGAATCTACTTTTATACCCAATCATGGCACCCACCTGTTCCCAATTTGCCTGTTCACCTGTGGGATGTTCCAAATAAGTGTTTGATGAGCATTCCTCAACTTTATCAGTATTTATTGCCACCTTTCCCAACTTCTTTGTCACGTGTTGCTGGCATCAAATTCTAAAGTTAATGATGGTTTGCAAAAAAAAAAATGTTTATCAGTTTGAACATCAAATATGTTGTCTTTGTAGCATATTCAACTGAATATGGGTTGAAAAGGATTTGCAAATCATTGTATTCCGTTTATATTTACATCTAACACAATTTCCCAACTCATATGGAAACGGGGTTTGTAAAATTGTAAAACTGATGTAGGGATAACTAGCGTTATACAGACACTGATATTTCTTGCTCATATGTGACAGGCTACAAGGTAATTTATAAAGTACATACAAACCTTTTCTTTTACTTAATCCTCCCAAAGCACTAGGCTGACCGCTTGACGCCATCTCAGGAGGTGGAGACCTGGGGCCGTACTTATCAAACTTCTTAGAATTACTCCTAAGAAGTCTGCTAAGAGTTGACTTAAGAGTAAATAAATTATTCGCTGAAAGCTGCACTTAGTTATCAAGCGTCTTACTCACACTTTCAGCGAAGTGTAGGACTGAATCTTAAGTGTCACACTCAGAGCTGAATTACGACATTACTATGTGCCGTAAACGGAATTTTAGGTGACGTCATTTCTGTGTCCATAGAAATGACCAATCACGGAAGGGAATCCGTTGTCTAAGAATAAAGAAATGTCTTGGAAATATTTAAGTGGACAATGGGAGTGTATATTTTGACAATAAACTACAAAATAATACAAAACAAACTAGTCCCCGCCGGCACTCACGCTACCGCTCCCTCTCTTCTATCGCCCACACACTCACTGACGTCACTCACCTCACGGCCACACACATACGCTACTGTCATAACATTTTCTTTCCAATTCATTAATTAGGCAACTAATTTGAAACTGGTGTGGGTGGCTCTATATATACTAGCCCAGTGCAGACACATGCAGAAATCAACAAGGAATCGAAAAGTATTAAATCTGTGACAAAAATAATATCCGCTCTGTCTAAACGATACCGTTTGATCAGCTGCTCGTCATCAAAAAAAAACAAAAACATTGTTCCGTTCCCTGAACGTTCGCGCACGTCTCTCTCGCCTCAGTGCCATCCCCTGCTGGCAACTCCTAACCACTTAAGACACCTCTGAAGGTCTCTTAAATATCGTGGAGAGTAGGAGTGATTCTTAGACTTAAGAACGTTGATAAAAAGCTTTTATTCTTAAGTTTGAGAGTAGGACTAAATTTCGCAAATTCTCAGGACTTAAGTGTAAAATGGCACTCTAAGAAGCTTGATAAGTACGGCCCCTGTAACCCAACCAGCTGGGTTACTGTTTGGGGTCACAAAAACCACCCAACTCCAAAATAACCCATAAATATGACCCAACAGGCTCAACCCAGCATTTGGGGAGGAAAAATAACTCAGTATTTTTTTGTGTGTAGATGCTACAATCAGCAAAAGTAAAGTGCTGAATAGGCCATTGTGAAGACTCATTAACCGTCTAATGTGAATAAAGAAAATACTATTTATTATTAGGCATCAAAACTGTTCGTGTAGGCTAGTGGGAACAAAAATTTAAAAAAAATAAAAGAGCCCAAAGACTTCAATGACGCTAACCAGAGTTCATTTACGCATTGGGCATCACTGATTAACGACAAGGCTCCGCTGTTACACGCTATTTATCGTCCACGCGCGCACAAGCGCAGATAGTGTACATGATGGAGATGGAGAGGGAGAATGGGAGCAATTTGGATCCTCATTAAATTTTCAATAGTCCTGATGGTCCTGGGAAAACTGTAGCGATGGTTCCAAAGCAACCTTCATTTTATGCTACAGTAACCGCAAATTAGTTTCACAAAAACTCTTTTAATCACACACGCTGCAGACTTCATTTGCCGTGTGCTCATTTTCCACGCTTCTTATTAGATGACCATCAGTCATGGAGTGCAACAACTCGACTGGGCACGCTGCTCAGAAAAGTGTCAATATTAAATATAAGGAACATCTTATCATATTTATTTTTACATGAATCACATTTAGCTATTCTTAAAAATTAAAAATACCGTATTTTACGGACCATAGGGCGCACCGGATTATAAGGCGCACTGCCGATGAGTCAGGTCTATTTTCATACAAAAGGCTTACCGGATTATAAGGCGCATTAAGGGGGTCATATAAAGTTGTACTAAAACATTTTTATCGATTTTTGAGCGCTGTGTGTAATGATCTATATTTTTAATGGAACATATAACATTTTTGTGTTGTTTACTTCAGTCATATTGCAGTCTACATGTATCTCTTATGTGTGACTGCCATCATATTGCAGTCTATACCAGGGGTCGGCAACCCGCGGCTCTGGAGCCGCATGTGGCTCTTTAGCGCCGCCCTAGTGGCTCTCTGAAGCTTTTACAAAAATGTATGAAAAATGGAAATAGATGAGGGGAAAAGAAATACATTTGTTTTAATATGGTTTCTGTATGAGGACAAACATGACACAAACCTACCTAATTGTTATAAAGCACACTGTTTGTATTAAACATGCTTCACTGATTCGAGTATTTGGCGAGCGCCGTTTTGTCCTATTAATTTTGGCGGTCCTTGAACTCACCTTAGTTTGTTTCCATGTATAACTTTCTCCGACTTTCTAGGACGTGTTTTATGCCACTTCTTTTTCTGTCTCATTTTGTCCACCAAACTTTTAACGTTGTGCGTGAATGCACAAAGGTGAGTTTTGTTGATGTTATTGACTTGTGTGGAGTGCTAATCAGACCTATTTGGTCACTGCATGACTGCAAGCTAATCGATGCTAACATGCTATTTAGGCTAGCTATATGTACATATTGCATCATTATGCCTCATTTGTAGCTATATTTGAGCTCATTTAGTTTCCTTTAAGTCATCTCAATTCAATGTATATCTCATGACACACTATCTGTATGTAATATGGCTTTTAATTTGTTGCGGCTCCAGACAGATTTGTTTTTGTATTTTTGCTCCAATATGGCTCTTTCAACATTTTGGGTTGCCGACCCCTGGTCTATACTTATCTTTTATGTGTGACTGCCATCTACTGGTCACACTTATCATTTCACCATGTACCAAATAAAGTAGCTTTGAGGTCGGTAAGCACAACCAAAATCATTCCGTACATTAGGCGCACTAAATTCAGATAAATGTAATTTATCTGAACAATATCCAGTGTTGTGGTATTTCAATTAACTGGAATCCAGTGTGCCGTGGGGCCCTATTGTAGTGAATCACACCTGAGCCATCATAAGTTAATCAAATCTTTATTAGACACGTGAAAGTACACAGGGTGACAAAGAACATTTTACATCAATCAATGTAGGGATCTAGATATCTGGTCAGGACACTCCTCACTCTTTTACCTTCACCTTCATTGTCCATTCGTTTTTGGTGACTTTATATACTCTGGACATAGACGTTGAGCCCGCGACATACATGGCGGACAATAACTGATACAGTCTGCTTTGCCAGTCCAAAAGCATTCGCCGTTTTCAGTAGTCCTCACTCCTTGGCCAGGTAATACAAAGCATGCGCTACCTTTTTTATCACATCCACGGGAGCTTGCATTCTCGTTAACTCTCCTTCGACAAATGGACAACATTTTTCGGTGAGTAGAATCACAGCTTACAGCAGACATTCGAAAGTTCTCTTGCCGTCTGAGAAGTGTTGTATCCCAGATAGCTGCAATCACTTTCTCTTAAGGTATTCATGTGTGATTTCCACAAGCGTCTGTACATGTAGTAGAAGGAGAAACATGGGCATGTCTGGATGACTCCCCTTCATATTCCCAGTGTTAACATCCGAGTTACGAAACCGCTTTATTATGAAGCTGGCTGTGACGCGTTCTTTCTGACGTCACTTCCTGTGTGGGGCGCTGTCTTTCTGGCGTCACTTCCTCTCCGAACTCAGTTTGTAAACGATCAAGGAGTCCATACAAAGCTAAGAGCCGCAGATTCAAGAAATAGACGGCGCACTTACCCGTGTAAAAAATTGCCCGAGAAGGGGTACCTTAAACCAGTGGTCCCCAACCACCGGGCCACGGTGGTTGGGGAATAATTAAAACAATTAAAAAAAAATTTTTTTTTAAATTAAATCAACATAAAAAACACAATATATGGATTATATATCAATATAGATCAGGGGTGGGCAATTAATTTTTACCGGGGGCCGCATGAGCAACCCGAGCACTGCTGGAGGGCCACATCGACAATATTTCAATAAAATTTTGCTCAATATTATTTTTGGTATATACCGTAAGATAAATAATAATAATAATAATAATAATTAATAATAATAGTAATACTTCAACATAGTGTGTGTAACAGCATTCCATGACTAATATAAATAAATAAACATTAATAATAAATGACAGTAAAATAAGCACACGTATGACTGAGGAGTCATAGTGTAACTTTGTGGGGTGTTTGAGTTGTCCGACTTTTTGTGTGGCCATAAACGCACCAGTGGTTTAGTGCTATGCGTGTTGGTGACAGATGACAAGTTGGTTTTGGCCTGGTTTGTACGGCAGAAAATGACTAGTTTTTCGAGATAGAAGTGTGAAAACTCATGTTTTTGGTGTGGTTATGTCCGAATATAAACAGTTTTGCTCAATAAAGTGATCGATATAATTCCTGTCCTCGAAGCATCTCGATAGACGTTACAATAATTGAACGGTGTTCAATTGAACGGTGTTGACGAACACCTTCAGGGCCGCTTGTTGTCACTGTCACTCAAAGTTGCATTGCAAAATTACATCGAATAAATATGTTTATTTTGTTTAGAATTCAGATGGGATTTGATTTGGTGCGCGGCATATATTTGCTGCGCGCAGCAGACGCTTGAGCAGTGCGCAATTGCGCAGGCACGCACCTTAGAGGGAACGTTGCTTTGCAGTTCATGTCTTGTTGAAAACACGCCATTCTTCATCAACTTTTCTCTTTATAGCGTCTCGGGTGTAAACCGTGCATCACTTGTCGCTGCATGTACACCTTCACTCGCAGGTTACACACGGACACACGCCCATAAATAATACTTTTCAAAATAAAAGCAGCACAGTTGTATTGCGCGCACGACAAAGATGTTTTTTCAACTTTATTTTGTAATTTGTTATTGCAGCTGTTCACATTCACTCACAATCACGCACACGCATACGTCCACACGGAAGTAATACAAATAACGATTTTCAAAACAAAAGCAGCACCGTTGTATTGCACACTCGACATAGATCCTTTTTAAAATGTATTTTGTAATTTATAATTGGCCTCACGCGGGCCGGACAGGGACGCACAAAGGGCCGGATGCGGCCCGCGGGCCGCAGAATGCCCAGGTCTGATATAGATCAATACCGTCTGCAGGGATACAGTCCGTAAGCACACATGATTGTATTTCTTTATGAAAAAAATAAAATTAAATTAAATTAAACCCCCTACCCGGTCCGTGGGACAGATTTTCAAGCGTTGACCGGTCCGCAGCTACAAAAAGGTTGGGGACCACTGCCTTAAACGATAGTTTAGTGTGGCTGAAACGGGGCTTAGGCTAAATAATGATTTGTTTAAGGCAGTGGTCCCCAACCACCGGTCCGCGGACCGATTGGTACCGGGCCGCACAAAAAATTAAAATAATTAAAATAATTATAAAAAATATATATATATATATATATATATATATATATATATACATATATATATTTTTTGTAAATTAAATCAACATAAAAAACACAATATATGGATTATATATCAATATAGATCAATACAGTCTGCAGGGATACAGTCCGTAAGCACACATAATTGTATTTCTTTATGAAAAAAAATAAAAAAAATAAAATTAAACCCCACCCACCCGGGTCCGTGGGACAGATTTTCAAGCGTTGACCGGTCCGCAGCTACAAAAAGGTTGGGGACCACTGCCTTAAACGATAGTTTAGTGTGGCTGAAACGGGGCTTAGGCTAAATAATGATTTGTTTAAGGCAGTGGTCCCCAACCACCGGTCCGCGGACCGATTGGTACCGGGCCGCACAAAAAATAAAAATAATAAAAATTATTTAAAAAAAATATATATATATATATATATACATATATATATACATATTTTTTTTTTTTTTTATTAAATCAACATAAAAAACACAATATATGGATTATATATCAATATAGATCAATACAGTCTGCAGGGATACAGTCCGTAAGCACACATGATTGTATTTCTTTATGAAAAAAAAAATAATAATAAAATTAAACCCCACCCACCCCGGTCCGTGGGACAGATTTTCAAGCGTTGACCGGTCCGCAGCTACAAAAAGGTTGGGGACCACTGCCTTAAACGATAGTTTAGTGTGGCTGAAACGGGGCTTAGGCTAAATAATGATTTGTTTAAGGCAGTGGTCCCCAACCACCGGTCCGCGGACCGATTGGTACCGGGCCGCACAAAAAATAAAAATAATAAAAATTATTTAAAAAAAAAATATATATATATATATATACATATATATATACATATATTTTTTTTTTTTAATTAAATCAACATAAAAAACACAATATATGGATTATATATCAATATAGATCAATACAGTCTGCAGGGATACAGTCCGTAAGCACACATGATTGTATTTCTTTATGAAAAAAAAAATAATAATAAAATTAAACCCCACCCACCCCGGTCCGTGGGACAGATTTTCAAGCGTTGACCGGTCCGCAGCTACAAAAAGGTTGGGGACCACTGGTTTAAGGGGTTATCCAGCTTAGTGTAGACATGGCCTTAGAGCAGGGGTCACCAACCTTTTTGAAACCAAGAGCTACTAATTGGGTAGTGATTAATGCGAAGGGCTACCAGTTTGATACACACTTAAATAAATTGCCAGAAATAGCCAGTTTGCTCAATTTACCTTTAACTCTATGTTATTATTAATAATGAATGATATTTACACTTAATTGAACGGTTTAAAAGAGGAGAAAACATGAAAAAAATGACAAATACATTTTGAAACATAGTTTATCTTCAATTTCGACTCTTTAAAATTCAAAATTCAACCGAAAAAAAGAAGCGAAAAACTAGCTAATTCGAATCTTTTTGAAAAAATTTAAAAAATAATTTATGGAACATCATTAGTAATTTTTCCTGATTAAGATTAATTTTAGAATTTTGATGACATGTTTTAAATAGGTTAAAATCCAATCTGCACTTTGTTAGAATATATAACAAATTGGACCAAGCTATATTTCTAACAAAGACAAATCATTATTTCTTCTAGATTTTCCAGAACAAAAATTTTAAAATAAATTCAAAAGACTTTGAAATAAGATTTAAATTTGATTCGACAGATTTTCTGGATTTGCCAGAATATTTTTTTTGAATTTTAATCATAATAAGTTTGAAGAAATATTTCACAAATATTCTTCGTCGAAAAAACAGAAGCTAAAATGAAAAATTAAATTAAAATGTATTTATTATTCTTTACAATAAAAAAAATAAATTTACTTGAACATTAATTTAAATTGTCAGGAAAGAAGAGGAAGGAATATAACAGGTAAAAAGGTATATTTGTTTAAAAATCCTAAAATCATTTCTAAGGTTGTATTTTTACTCTAAAATTGTCTTTCTGAAAGTTATAAGAAGCAAAGTAAAAAAAAAATAATGAATTTATTTAAACAAAAGAAGACCAAGTCTTTAAAATATTTTCTTGGATTTTCAAATTCTATTTGAGTTTTGTCTCTCTTAGAATTAAAAATGTCGGGCAAAGCGAGGCCAGCTTGTTAGTAAATAAATACAATTTAAAAAGTAGAGGCAGCTCACTGGTAAGTGCTGCTATTTGAGCTATTTTTAGAACAGGACAGCGGGCTACTCATCTGGTCCTTACGGGCTACCTGGTGCCCGCGGGCACCGCGTTGGTGACCCCTGCCTTAGAGGATGTTGGATTTCCCGAATATACAAAATATGATAGGTCTTCAGTTTTCTACAAATGTGGCCCCCAACACAATTAGTTCAAACAGTCCCTGCCTGGCAGCACGGTGGAACAGGGGTTAGTCCTGGGTTCAATCCCGGGCTCGGGATCTTTCTGTGTGGAGTTTGCATGTTCTCCCCGTGACAGCGTGGGTTCCCTCCGGGTACTCCGGCTTCCTCCCACCTCCAAAGACATGCACCTGGGGATAAGTTGATTGGCAACACTAAATTGGCCCTAGTGTGTGAATGTTGTCTGTCTATCTGTGTTGGCCCTGTGATGAGGTGGCGACTTGTCCAGGGTGTACCCCGCCTTCCGCCCGAATGCAGCTGAGATAGGCTCCAGCAACCCGAACGGGACAAGCGGTAGAAAATGGATGAATTGACAATTCCCTGCCTTAGGCCGTTGCTGGAAAAAGTTTGCAGCATGGCCGGTCGTTTTTTTACAAACCCTGACAACTTCTGCAAGTGAAGTTTCACAGCGGCGATGACTTTTCACTTCTAGAGAAAAGATCACGTTTAAAAATAGTCTCGGTAGAACGTGCCGGGCTGCCAACGCCGTGTGGAGTCATTGAAGGCAGCGCACGGCTGGCTGAATTACAGTGGAGGCTACGTTATTTACCCCATCCTTGAGTCCAAAGTGGCCGTTTGTCAGCATGATCCTGTGCAAGGCCACTTCAATGGCCGCTCTTGAGCGCGCGCCAGTCTTCCCCTTTAATGAATGCCGCTATTTGTCACATTGTCATGCTAATCAGCGCACGTTTGGCAAAGTAAAGCCGCTACTACCGCCACCCCTCCCCTGCCTTTTGAACAATAACCGAAAACACGCCTGTGCACTGACACTGTAATCCCCCTGAAATCAGAGGTTAACTTCCTTATTACCTCTGCGAGGAGCTGACGGTTATCTTGAGCTTTTCACCTCTATTCACATCCTCTTTATCCATTCTGAAAGAAAGTAAATGAAGAGCTGATTGCACAGTGCCGTAGGTGGTGGGGGGGTGTGTGTGGAGTCATTCAATGGCAGACCACCTGCCATGGAAATTGCCTTTAATCGTCTTCGGTCATTGTACCAGCGAAAATGGTAATTGGCTCACACCGGCAATCAGCCAGGGTCATCGACTGAATGTTATCAGAATTTTTTAAAAAGACAGAATTATGAGTGCCTGCTTTTCTTTTTCTTTTTCTTTTTCTTTTTCCCCCCATAATTCCAAATACGCTGGTCGGTATTTTGAGTGGAATTGGGTTGCCTTTTGTACCTCGTGCACGTCTCCAAGGCGGTAAAAAAATACATAAGTTGTAACTAGGGTTCTCCCGTACCAATAAAAAAAAGAAATGTTGATACTTTCCAAAATAAAGTGGACCATAAAATTTGTTTGGCAATAAATAAAATAGTGAACATTTTAGGCAACTTGTCTTTAGTAGTAAGTAAGCAAACAAAGGCTCCTTATATGGCTGCTGACATACGTATGAGGGTTGTACGGTATACCGGTACTACTAAATTATATTATATTCCCCACGTCGTGTCATTGCTGGTTTATGAGCAGAGGAGCATGTTTGGCAGCGCACAATCACAGAGTACTTACAAACAGACACAGTGTGTAGACAGGAAAGGGAGAACGGACGCTTAAAAACTAACGATAAAGGTGAAGTTATAACACTGAAACACCCTCAGGAAGAGGTGCTTTAAGACATGGCTAGCGAGCTAGCAAGCTAGCGGCTAAAGTCCAGCCGCTGTCTGCAGTGTTTTAGCTACTTCTAAATCACAAATCCTCGCCTCCATGGCGACAAATAAAGTAAGTTTCTTACAAGTATCACCCGTGCAGGATGAGGAATAGCTAAACATGCTTCACTACACACCGTAGCTCACCGGCATCAAAATGTAAACAGACGCCGTTGGTGGATCTACACCTGACATCCACTGTAATGATACCAAGTACAAGAGCGTATCTAGTTGATACTACTATCATTACGTCAATATTTTTTGGCATCACAACATCTTCCTTCGTTTTTTTAAAATATATATTATGTTTATAAACTCAGGAAATATGTCCCTGGACACGTGAGGACTTGATGATCCTGTAACGACTTGGTATCGGATTGATGCCCAAATTTGTGGTATCATCCTAAACTAATGTAAAGCATCCAAACAACAGAAGAATAAGTGATTATTACATTTTAACAGAAGTGTAGATAAAACATGTTAAAAGAGAAAGTAAGCAGATATTACCAGTAAATGAACAAGTAGATGAATAATTCATTTTCTACCACTTGTCCTTGATAATGTTGACAAAATAATAGAATTATAAATGACACAATATGTTACTGCATACGTCAGCAGCGAAATTAGGAGTCTTTGTTTGTTTACGTACTACTAGAAGACAAGTTGTCTAGTACGTTCACTATTTTATTTAAGGACAAACTTGCAATAAGAAACTTATGTTTAATGTACCCTAAGATTTTTTGTTAAAATAAAGCCAATAATGCAATTTTTTGTTGTCCCATTTATTTAGAAAACTATTGAAAAGTACCGAAAAGTATCGGAAAAATGTTTGTACCGATACCGGGACAACACTATAACATACTGTGTCATTTTCCATTATTTCGTCAAAATTATGAAGGACAAGCGGTGGAAAATGGATTATAAATCTACACTGTAAAAAAAAATCTGCATAATTTACGGTAAAATACAGACAGCTGGTGTTGCCTGGAATCCCCCGTAAAAAATAAATTCACAATGTAGAGGACATTACGGTATATTGATGTTGAATCTGTTATTTTAAAGCTGACAACTGTATTTGCTTACGGTAAATTACTATTTAAAAAAACGGATATATTGTTAACCTGTTTACAAAGAAAACCTACAGAATTTACGGTAAAATACTGGCAGCTGTGGTTGACAGGAAATCACCGTAAAACAAATTTTAGTGTTGCCAATCAGCCTATCCCCAGCAGACTGTGCTGCCTTTTCACCAATACTACACTAGTATCTGCAAAATGCCTGTGTTTCCGAGACATGAGGATTTTAACTTGAAAGTATTTGTATAACCTTTCACTGGACAACTCACAACATAGAGATGACCACTCAATGTCTCAAACCACTTTCCACAAAAATACAATAAAACATATTGTTAGCCAAAAGTTAACCAGGCTAATGCTTTAACACACACCCTTAAAACAATTAAGGTATGCTGTAAATTGAAATGTACAAACAGCCAAATATTTCATTTTGTACAATACCGGTACATTGATTTTTCACATTAGCATCTATCCATTACAGCAGACTTGGGCATTCTGCGGCCCTGTCCGGCCCGCGTGAGGCCAATCATAAATTACAAAATACATTTGAAAAAGTATCTATGTCGACTGTGCAATACAACGGTGCTGCTTTTGTTTTGAAAAGCGTTATTTGTATTACTTCCGTGTGGACGTATGCGCGTGCGTGCGTGATTGTGAGTGAATGTGAACAGCTGCAATCACAAATGACAAAATAAAGTTGAAAAAACATCTATGTCGTGCGCGCAATACAACTGTGCTGCTTTTATTTTGAAAAGTGTTATTTATGGGCGTATGTCCGTGTGTAACCTGTGAGTGAAGGTGCACAGCGACAAGTGATGCACGGTTTACACCCGAGACGCTAAAAAGAGAAAAGTTGATGACGAATGGCGTGTTTTCAACAAGACATGGACTGCCAAGCAACGTTCCCTCTAAGGTGCGCGCCTACGCAATTGCGCACTGCTCAAGCGTCCTCTGCGCACAGCAAATATATGCCACGCACCAAATCAAATCCCATCTGAATTCTAAACAAAATGAACACATTTATTCTGTGTAATTTTGCAATGCAACTCTGAGTGACAGTGACAACAAGCGGCCCTAACGGTGTTCGTCAACACCGTCCAATTATTGTAACGTCTATCAAGATGCTTCGAGGCCAAGAACCACTTTATTGAGCAAAACTGTTTATATTCGGCCATAACCACACCAAAAACATGAGTAAAACACTTCTATCTCGAAAAACTAGTAATTTTCTGCCGTACAAACCAGGCCAAAACCAACTTGTCATCTGTCACCAACACGCATGGCACTAAACCACTGATGCGTTTATGGCCACACAAAAAGTCGGACAACTCAAACACCACACAAAGTTACACTATGACTCCTCAGTCATACGTGTGCTTATTTTACTGTCATTTATTATTAATGTTCATTTATTTATATTAATCATGGAATGGTGTTACTAGAGAAAGTTACAGGAATGGACACTTCATCCTATTCGTACATTTCATTGTGCAACATGAGGATGTTTAAGGGGAACTAAATGTGATCTCTGAAAGGGGTACAAATGATTTCCAAAGCAGTGCTTTTGGTATAAAGTTAAGTTAGGTTAAATGAAAGTATTATTATTAATTATTATTATTATTATTATTATTATTATTATTATCAAACATAATATTGAGCAAAAGTATTTGAAATATTGTCGATGTGGCCCTCCAGCAGTGCTCGGGTTGCTCATGCGGCCCCCGGTAAAAATTAATTGCCCACCCCTGCATTACAGCATGGGGTCAATTTCCACGTTACCATCTTCACATAATGTATCCAAATAAGAAATGCTAACACTAACTAGTAGGCTAATGTTAGCATTGCCATTTCTCTGGGCGTAAAAAAGGGTCAACATAACACTTATTGCTCGAAGAATTGATGGTCAATAAGTCGGGAAATGATTTTAATGTATTTTTTAAAACACTAATGCTTATTTTTGTCGCATCATTCAGGTGCATCAAGACGTGACCGCATTACTTTTGAAGAGAGACAAATGACAATGTGTCGGTAAAATCACAGCGATATGCCTTTAAATTGTATCTTCATTGCATTTTTTTGTTTTGTCTTTTTCCACTTTGAACACAATACGCGGGCACAGGGAGGGGGCGGGGGAGAAAAAAAAAAAAAAGAGTAGAAATTACATTTTCAGGCCCGCCAGCTAAACAGTCTCAACAGGCCCCCGACGCATTCCTCAAAACCTTCAAGCGGAGAATTTAAATGTCAGATAGAGAAGGCAGTATTTGAAGTTTAATATGCCACACTGTCAGCACACTTTTTTAAGAGTAAAAGTGTGGGGGGGAAAGTATCATTTAATGCCTCAGAAGCTTCTCAAAAGAGGCAAATTCAAGAAGGTCAAACATTTCCTTGGCCAGAAAGAGTTGGATTTGAGAAGTATTTCCAAGCCACAAACAACGTTTTTTTTGGTGTGCCTTATAAAAACTAAATGTCTAAAGATGTATACATTGACAACACTTTAGCCCAGGGGTGCTCATTACGTCGATCGCGAGCTACCGGTCGATCACGGAGGGTGTGTCAGTCGATCGCCAGCCGGGCATTAAAAAAATAGTCCTAAAAATGAGCGATCATAAATCTTCCCTATGACGTCCCTTTCGTCACTTGATTGACATTCACGGCACCCGAGGGTCTTCTGAGATGACGCTGGCTGCTGCCAGCTCATTATTAAGAAAAAAATACCGACAGGAAGGCGAGAAACACTTTTTATTTCAACAGACTCTGGCGCCGTACCTGTCGTCAAAACTCCAAAGACCGACTGCACAGTTGCACGATAAAAGCGCTGCTTCATCCTGCCTGCGCTAACAAAATAAGAGTCTCAGAAAGCTGGCATGCACAAGCTAGCTAGCAAGCTACGGAGTTTGCCGCCAATGTCATTCTTGTAAAGTGTATACAAAGGAGTACGGAAGCTGGACAAATAAGATGCCAAAAATCAACCACTTTCATGTGTTATTGGACAGAAAGGAGGACTTTTTTTCTCATCCCTTTGAAAATGCGGACGTTATCAGCACCACTGTCTGATTCCTATCAAATGCAAGTCATCAGAATCAGGTAATACACCAACTTATATTCTTGTCTTCATGAAAGAAAGGAATCTATATGTGTTAAACATGCTTGCATTATCTTTAAACACCTTTAACTTGTAAACAATATTAACTATATGTGTTAAACATGCTTGCATTATCTTTAAACACCTTTAACTTGTAAACAATATTAACTATATGTGTTAAACATGCTTGTATTATCTTTAAACACCTTTAACTTGTTAACAATATTAACTATATGTGTTAAACATGCTTGTATTATCTTTAAACACCTGTAACTTGTTAACAATATTAACTATACGTATTAAACATGCTTGTATTATCTTTAAACACCTTTAACTTGTTAACAATATTAACTATATGTGTTAAACATGCTTGTATTATCTTTAAACACCTTTAACTTGTTAACAATATTAACTATATGTATTAAACATGCTTGTATTATCTTTAAACACCTTTAACTTGTTAACAATATTAACTATATGTATTAAACATGCTTGTATTATCTTTAAACATCTTTAACTTGTTAACAATATTAACTATATGTATTAAACATTCTTGTATTATCATCACCTTTAATTTATTAACAATATTAACTATATGTGTTAAACATGCTTGCATTATCATTAAACACCTTTAACTTGTTAACAAAAACATATATTTCATAAATAAGTAAATATAAATTATACATATGAATGAGGTAGATCCCCGCGACTTGATCAGTTGAAAAGTAGCTCGCCTGCAGAAAAAGTGTGAGCACCCCTGCTTTAGCCTCTTTCCAGCAACTTTGTGATACATTTTCACTCCCCAATCAAAACTTTTTTAGATATCTACAGATCCGCAGTTTTGTCCGTAATACTATCCCTAGGTTTCCAGATTTAACAACTGGCAGTTTTAGCTGTGTTTCTGACGCTACTTTCAACTTCAAAGGATCAATTACACGCATTTATTAAAAAAAAATTATTTTACGTCCTGAGTGCCTAAATGTTCCACCTTTAGCAGCTATTACAGCTTCAACTCTTCTGGGAAGGCTGTCCACAAGGTTGCGGAGTGTGTTTATAGGAATTTTCCACCATTCTTCCAAAAGCGCATTGCAGGCCAGTTGAGATCCTCCACACCAGACTCTGTCATCCATGTCTTTATGGACCTTGCACAGTCATGATGGAAGAGGAAGGGGCCCGCTCCAAACTGTTCCCACAAGGTTGGGAGCATGGAATTGTCCAAAATGTTTTGGTATCCTGGAGCATTCAAAGTTCCTTTCACTGGAACTAAGGGGCCAAGACCAACTCCTGAAAAACAACCCCACACCATAATTCCTCCTCCGCCAAATTCCACACTCGGCACAACGCAGTCCAAAATGTACCGTTCTCCTGGCAACCTCCAAACCCAGACTGGTCCATCAGATTTCCAGATGGAAAATCGTGATTCAGTCTTCACTGCTCTAGAGTCCAGTGGCAACGTCCTTTACACCACTGCATCCGACGCTTTGGACTTGGTGATGTATGGCTTAGATGCAGCTGCTTGGCCAAGGAAAGCCATTCCATGAAGCTTTCTGCGTACTGTACGTGGGCTAATTGGAAGGTCACATGAAGTTTGGAGCTCTGTAGCAACTGACTGTGCAGAAAGTCGGCGACCTCTTTGCACTATGCGCTTCAGCATCCGCTGACCCCTCTCTGTCCGTTTACGTGGCCTACCACTTTGTGGCTGAGTTGCTGTTGTGCCCAAACTCTTCCATTTTCTTATAATAAAAGCGGACAGTTGACTTTGGAATATTTAGGAGCGAGGACATTTCACGACTGGATTTGTTGCACAGGTGGCATCCTATGACAGTTCCACGCTGGAAATCACTGAGCTCCTGAGAGCGGCCCATTCTTTCACAAATGTTTGTAGAAACAGTCTCCATGCCTAAGTGCTTGATTGTATACACCTGTGGCCGGGCCAAGGGATTAGGACACCTGATTCTAAACATTTGGATGGGTGTCCAAATACTTTTGCCAATATAGTGTATATAACACCTTAGTATGGGGAACATATTCACCATTAATTAGTTGCTTATTAACATGCAAATTAGTAACATATTGGCTCTTAATTAGTCATTATTAAGTACGTATTAATGCCTTATTCTGCATGGCCTTATTATACAACCAGTAAGCCAGTAACACTTTAGTATGGGGAACATATTCACCATTACTAACCCTAACCCTAACCCTAACCCTCTAACCCTAACCCTAACCAAATAACTCTAAATTAAGTCTTTATTACTTAGAATATGTTCCCCTAGTGCAGGGGTCGGCAACCCGCGGCTCCGGAGCCGCATGCGGCTCTTTGACCACTCTGATGCGGCTCAGCTACATACTTGCCGATCCCCCCCGATTTTCCCAGGAGACTTATGGATCTCAGTGTCTCTCATAGATAACTCCCAGGGAAAATATAATCATATTTACACTCTGATTACTGAATAAAGGGAGTGCCCTAATTGCACTGCAGTATTTGTCCTCTATAGCGTTTACCAACAGCGTTCCAAGCGTGCCAGCCCGGCCACATGTTGTAGGTTGCTTATACTTGCACACATAGGAGACAGCAAAGCATACTTACTCATCAGCCACACAGCTTACACTGGCGGTAGCCGTATCAAACAACTTTAGCATTGTTACGTTACAAATATGCGCCACACTGTGAACCCACACCAAAAAAGAATGAAAAACACATTTCTGGAGAACATCCCACCGTAACACAAAATAAACACAACACAACCAATACCCAGAATCCCATGCAGCCCTAACTCTTCCGGTCTACATTATACACCCCCGCTACCACCAAATCCCCCCACACATCAACCCCCCCCGCCCCCTCTCCGTGCGTTGGTTGAGCGGAAGAGTTAGGGCTGCATGGGATTCTGGGTATTGGTACCGTCAGTGTAAGATGTGTGGCTGCTGAGGTAGTACGCCTTGCTGTTACTTACGTGAGCAAGCTGAAACTGCATTCTACACGTGGTCGAGCAGGTACGCTATTAGGGCAGACTATAGAGGGCGCTAAAAGTAGTGTCATCACGCCTTGATATTCGGGAGTCTCCCGGGAAAATGAGAGGGTTGCAAGTATGACGCTATCAAGCGCCATTCATTCAAAACTCGCGGGCCGCACTAACATCAAATTTCCACATTAAAGTGCGTGCCGGTGCGTGTGTCGGAGACCCCTGCTTAACATAGCACAAAGCATTTAAGCTTTGTATGCGGTGTTTTTCATTTTAAATTTTTTTGTGGCTCCCATTATTATCTTTAATTTGTGAAACTCGCCAAAATGGCTCTTTGAGTGGTAAAGGTTGCCGACCCCTGCCCTAGTGTCCAAATTACTCTAAATTAAGTCTTTATTACTTAGGATATGTTCCCCATACTAAAGTGTTACCATATATTCATGTATTACATATAGTGTATTATTTGTGCACTATTGACTATTGTGCACCGAAAATTTGGTCGTCCTAAAAAAAAAAAAGAAACCGGATGTTGT
Source organism: Entelurus aequoreus (assembly GCF_033978785.1). Taxonomy (NCBI): domain Eukaryota; kingdom Metazoa; phylum Chordata; class Actinopteri; order Syngnathiformes; family Syngnathidae; genus Entelurus; species Entelurus aequoreus. The sequence goes on from NC_084740.1 coordinate 64,954,562, forward strand.
GATCAATCAATCAATCAATCAATGTTTATTTATATAGCCCGAAATCACAAGTGTCTCAAAGGGCTGCACAAGCCACGACGACATCCTCGGTACAGAGCCCACATAAGGGCAAGGACAACTCAACCCAGTGGGACGTCGATGTGAATGACTATGAGAAACCTTGGAGAGGGCCGCATATGTGGGTAACCCCCACGCCCCTCTAGGGAAGACCGAAAGCAATGGATGTCGAGTGGGTCTGACATAATATTGTGAAAGTCCAGTCCGTAGTGGATCCAACACATCAGCGAATGTCCAGTCCACAGTGGATCCAACACAACAGTGAGAGTCCAGTCCATAGTGGGGCCAGCAGGAAACCATCCCGAGCGGAGACGGGTCAGCAGCGCAGAGATGTCCCCAATTAATGCGCAGGCGAGCGGTCCACCCCGGGTCCCGACTCTGGACTGTCAGTGATGATATATCCATTTCCGCAGACGTAGCTGATGAAAAAATCAAATTCAGGCTCCACTGCGTTTCGACTGAAGTCACATTTGAAAAGGTCAGATTCCAATCGGATTCGGGACTACCTCCTGATGTAGCGTGATCAGATTTGAAGCAGTTTGGAGCGTTTAGACTGGCAAAAAAAAAAAATCAGATCTGTGTCACTCGAGGGCAAAAAAACCATCCGATTTGGTAAACGGGGCCAGTGACAGCTCCTCACCACCTCTCCCATCTGCCCTTCAAAGATGGAGCTGGGAGTCTTCAAAAGGCTTGAAAAGGGCACAGGTAGCTGCTTTGAGCCGTGCGTGTGCTTTGACCGTATACGCAAAGACAGACTGTCCCTTTAATCAGCCGGCGAGCGACTTCATGTAGCGAGACAAACGCGGCCACGTCTACTCACATCTTACCTTGCGAAAGGGCAAGATGTTGGACGTGATCAACGACCGCCGTGTTCCTCCGAGGGTGACGTGTTCTCACCTAGGGAGAAACCTAATTTTCTTCTGACCGTTTTTGTAGTCAAAAAAGTTTGCGTTTGTGCGACACAATAACACAAAACAAACCAGGTCAAGAGTAGAATCGGATGGAAAAATACGACAATTGATAATTCATGTTTTGGGATAAATAAGTGATGGCTAAGGCTTGCAGGCACGGGGCATATGGGGACCACAGAGGGCCGCAGATGCTCCAAGTGGGGCCAAGGGGCAAATATAAAAGGAAGAGGGGCACACAAGCCCGCTTTAAGAATGAACACTAGTCCCACTGTGCCAGCTAAACCAATGAAGAGAGGCGCTCTAAGAAGGCTGACTGTGTCCTTCTGTGACCTCCACGCTGAGGGAAACCACTCGGTTGCCCACAGCACCAAAAAGACAGACTAATTCACCTTGCTGTTGGTTTGCAGTTCACTGTAAGTCCAGAGGTGAGTTGACAGAAGTTGCCACCCTGTCGTCACTGGCACCTAGTTCTGTCCATATGACAGCATAGAAAGTTAAATGTTTACCACGTGATTTTAGCAACTGTCCATTTACCACACTTACAAAAGACAACTTTTGCGAGCATAACACAGTCTTAAAGGCCTACTGAAATGAATTGTTTTTATTTAAACGGGGATAGCAGATCCACTCTATGTGTCATAATTGATCATTTTGCGTTATTGCCTTATTTTTGCTGAAAGGATTTAGTAGAGAACATCGACGATAAAGTTCGCAACTTTTGGTCGCTGATAAAAAAAAAGCCTTGCCTGTACCGGAAGTAGCGTGACGTCGCAGGTTGAAGGGCTCCTCGCATTTCCCCATTGTTTACACCAGCAGCGAGAGCGATTCGGACCGAGAAAACGACGATTATCCCATTAATTTGAGCGAGGATGAAAGATTCGTGGATGAGGAACGTGAGACTGAAGGACTAGAGTGCAGTGCAGGACGTATCTTTTTTTCGCTCTGACCGTAACTTAGGTAAAAGGGCTCATTGGATTCCACACTTTCTCCTTTTTCTATTGTGGATCACGGATTTGTATTTTAAACCACCTCGGATATCCTCTTGAAAATGAGAGTTGAGAACGCGAAATGGACATTCACAGTGACTTTTATCTCCACGACAATACATCGGTGAAGCACTTTAGCTGCGGAGCTAACGTGATAGCATCGTGCTTAAATGCAGATAGAAACAAAAGAAATAAGCCCCTGACTGGAAGGATAGACAGAAAATCAACAATAATACTATCAGAAGACACCGAACCAAACAGTGGACCTGTACATACACGGTTAATGCTGTGCCACCTGTCGAAGCCTAGCAAGGCTGTTGCTAACGACGCCATTGAAGCTAACTTAGCTACGGTACCTGGTCAGAGCTATGATAAAAACATTAGCGCTCCACCTACGCCAGCCCTCATCTGCTCATCAACACCCGTGCTCACCTGCGTTCCAGCGATCGACGGAGCGACGAAGGACTTCACCCGATCATCCGTGCGGTCGGCGGCTAGCGTCGGATAGCGCATCTGCTATCCAAGTCAAAGTCCTCCTGGTTGTGTTGCTGCAGCCAGCCGCTAATACACCGATCCCACCTACAGCTTTCTTCTTTGCAGTCTTCATTGTTCATTAAACAAATTGCAAAAGATTCACCAACACAGATGTCCAGAATACTGTGGAATTTTGCGATGAAAACAGAGCTGTTTGTATTGAGATACAATGTGTCCCAATACTTCCGTTTCAACCATCGACGTCACGCGCAAACGTCATCATACATAGACCTTTTCAACTGGAAGTTTAGCAGGAAATTTAAAATTGCACTTTATAAGTTAACCCGGCCGTATTGGCATGTGTTGCAATGTTAAGATTTCATCATTGATATATAAACTATCAGACAGCGTGGTCGGTAGTAGTGGGTTTCAGTAGGCCTTTAAAGGCCTACTGAAACCCACTACTACCGACCACGCAGTCTGATAGTTTATATATCAATGATGAAATCTTAACATTGCAACACATGCCAATACGGCCGGGTTAACTTATAAAGTGACATTTAAAATTTCCCGGGAAATATCCGGCTGAAACGTCGCGGTATGATGACGTATGCGCGTGACGAAGGCAGTTGAACGCGTCATCTTGGAATAGGTCCCTCCCAATTTAAACAGCTCTGTTTTAATCGCTAATTTCCACAGTATTCAGGACATCTGTGTTGGTGAATCTTTTGGAAATTTGTTCAATTAACAATGGAGACTGCAAAAAAGAGAGTTGTAGGGAAGCGGTGTGTTGCTGCTGGATGTAGCAACACAAACCAAAACACAACCGGTGTTTCATTGTTTCTTTTCCCAAAAGATGGCGGCCAAGCTTTACTATGGAACAAAGAAGTCAAGCGAACACGGTTGGATTGGACGACACATACGAAGTACAGTGTATTATGCAGCGAACATTTCGAAAGATCATGTTTCGAAGAGGGTCCCTTGCGAATGGCAGAAATGGGAATCAGCACTCGTCGACTCGTGCTGAAGAAAGGTGCGAAGCCAACTATTTTCGATAGACCACGGACAAGTCCGGAGCACCCGACCCCCTCCACAAGCGGACAGACTGGGCACATGAGGTCTGCATTTGCCAAAAGGGAAAGGAAGAGGGTAAGAATCTTGATATCCAGTTTTCATAGTCAGACTACACTGTTCCAATATCCATTTCTTTGTTCTCAATTGTTGAAACCCCCCCACCTCCACACCCCGGATTGTAAATAATGTAAATAATTCAATGTGATTATCTTGTGTGATGACTGTATTATGATGATAGTATATATGATAGTATATATCTGTATCATGAATCAATTTAAGTGGACCCCGACTTAAACAAGTTGAAAAACTTATTGGGGTGTTACCATTTAGTGGTCAATTGTACGGAATATGTACTTCACTGTGCAACCTACTAATAAAAGTCTCAATCAATCAACCAAAACTAACACACACAGTCATAGACTACTCCAGTGGTTCTCAACCTTTTTTCAGTGATTTTCCCCTGTGAACATTTTTTTAATTCAAGTACCCCCTAATCAGAGCAAAGCATTTTTGGTTGAAAAAAAGAAAAAAAATACAGCACTATGTCATCAGTTTCTGATTTATTAAATTGTATAACAGTGCAAGATATTGCTAATTTGTAGTGGTCTTTCTTGAACTATTTGGAAAAAAAGATATAAAAATAACTAAAAACTTGTTGAAAAATAAACAAGTGATTCAATTATAAATAATATTTTGTACACATAGAAGTAATCATCAACTTAAAGTGCCCTCTTTGGGGATTGTAATAGAGATCCATCTGGATTCATGAACTTAATTCTAAACATTTATTTTGTTGAAGTATTATTCAATAAATAAATTTATAAAGGATTTTTGAATTGTTGCTATTTTTATAATATTTAAAAAAAATCTCTCGTACCCCTTGGCATACCTTCAAGTATCCCCAAGGGTATGCGTACCCCCATTTGAGAACCACTGGACTACTCCATGAACAATGAAATAAATTAACAATAAAATAGTCTACATATAATTATTGCTTCAAGTTCTAGTCAAGTTCTTCTGCAGTATAAAGTATCGTACATTTACTGACATTACTGTCAATAGTGTCAATACTGTCAATAGATTACAATAGACAATAATATAAAGTATTGTACATTTGTACATTTACAGACAATAGATCAGATCATGGACAGTACGACTACGGCATCAGTGGCGGATGCGGTGGATGAACCAATGGCAATGGCACTAGATTTGCCTGATGAGGAGGGCGATCAAGATCAGGTTCGATTTGTTTTCCTAATCAATGTTCAAATGGATTACAGTTCAAGCCCAATCCAAAAGTATTCATAATTAATGTAAATGAGGTATCCATATTACATGTAGCTGTTTCTCCATTTCCAGGGAAATACAAGAGAACAAGGATGCCAGACGGACTGGGTACCGATTGGGACAGCACCAACAGCAATGACCAGTAGCAAGAGCACCCAAACAGGGAAAATACATCATAGATCAAAGGGTATGTCTATTTCGGTGACGAACATGATTCTGCACATCACAGTACACATTGCACGCTGCCTGTGCAGAGTAGAGTAGACAGATAAATTAGGTGATTCAAAGACAATAATTATTATGTGATTCTAGTTTAATTTTAACAGATTATATAAAACAACTTGTGCTTGATTTTATTGCTAGGACACCAGGTGACCCCAGAGATCCTCGAGAGGGTTAGAGCTCGGCCGGCCAGGGTTAGTGAAGTCCCATTGTCAAGTGTAGCAGCTCCATCTGACAGCCCCGAGATGCAGACTAACATAGCAGCTCCAGGTGTGTCTGGAATGCAAGCCAAGCTACGACCACCTCCTGCATTGTTTGATGAAGGACCAGCATCAAGTCCCACTGCGCCTTTTGTTGGTGGTTCTTCCGATGACAGCTATGTGCCGAGTGAGTCAACGACATCGGATCCGTGTCAATCTGACGGGTCGCCAGATCGCCCATGTACTCACCAGATGCATGAAGAGGGCTGCCACAAGGAACCGAAGTACATCATCTTTGAGTCGTGCCTCCAGAGTCTCGTCAAGTGGTGTCACTGTCCAGTCTGTGGCAGCCAGGACATAAGCCCTTCTTGGGATTCGAACGGTACACAGCTGACCATGACTCTTCAATGTGCATCATGTGACCAGAGGAGTAGTTGGAGCAGCCAGCCAAACATTGGCCCTTATGCCGCGGGCAACATCCTGCTGTCTGCTGGCATCCTCTTCGCTGGGGCATCTTCTGGCAAGGTGTTGCAAGTGCTGAACAGCATCGGAGTGGTCACGTATGTGAAGAGGACATTTTTCAACCACCAGGAGCTCATCCTGCAGCCAGCCATCAAAAAGGTGTGGGAGGAACAGCAACGGACGCACCTCACCATGCTGCAGGTGGAAGGCCGACCCCTCGTCCTTGGTGGTGATGGGCGAGCAGACAGTCCGGGACACAGCGCCAAGTTCGGTACCTACACCACAATGGAGCTTGTGGCCAATGTGGTTCTCGACCTTCAGGTTGTACAGGTACGACCATATAATCTCACTAAAACACTAGTAACACAATAAGCAGATAAGGGATTTTCCAGAATTATCCTAGTAAATTTGTCTAATAACATTAACCATTTCAATGTATACTAAGCCCCTTTTTCATTTTTTTCTTTGCTCATTCCTTTTCTGTTATATATATTTCAGAGCAACGAATGTCTTGGCAGCTACCATATGGAGATGGAAGGACTGAAGAGGATGGTGGAACTGCTGATCAGCTGGGACCTGGATGTCGGGGTGCTGGTGACAGACCGACACAGACAGATCGCTAAATGGATTCGTGAAAACATGCCCAATACACGGCACTGCTATGACATCTGGCATGTTGCAAAATGTTAGTTGGATTATTTGTATGCATGACAAGTTGTGAAGTAGTGTGTACATATCAGTGATCAGATGAATGCGATATTGTATTTAATCCACAAATTTCTGTTTTTTTCTGTTTGTAGCCATCGGAAAGAAACTGAAGGCCATCGCCAAGCATAAGGACTGTGAAGACCTGAAGCCCTGGGTGCAAAGTATAATCAACCACCTCTACTGGGCAGCAGTGTCTACACCGCCTGGAGAGGGGGAACTTCTGGTTGCCAAGTGGAAGTCTGTGGAGCGACACATTCAGAACATCCACAAGGACCATGGCGACCTCTTCCCAATTTGTACTCATGGACAACTGCAACGGCAAAAGAAATGGCTCAAACAAAGTGAGTAGGCAAATAAGTTGCCCGAAAGCAGTGAGGGACTAGCAGTATTTTCCTGCACATCTTTTGAAAGTCAAAAAATTCAGATAAACTTGTAAGTAAATAACCAGTTTAAGTTGACTGGAACATTTTTGTAGAAACGTTGTTCTATTTTAAATTTATGTTTAGGTTCACGCTCAGCAGTGAAACTGGAGGAGGTGGTCAACAACAAGTCCCTGCTAAAAGATATCGCCATGCTGTCGGGTGAACACCAGACTTCCAAGGTGGAGGCGTTCCATAGCCTTATCATACAGGTGAGAATTAGACTGATCGCCTGTAGGTGGTGTCGGTGGTTACCACCTGCCACTAGGACTTTGGTGGCCAGGGAGCAAAATACTAGAGCATACTAAATGAAGCCTTGATACAGTCAGTGTAAGCAAGAGAATGTTGGAGGTCCAACATAGTGGCTGGCATCTTGGTGAGAAAGATTGCAAACAATTCTGGCGTGGTGTTAACATTGAAAACAAAACAGCTTCATTACTGCAGGAGATCAAGCTTTAATAGCTGACTATTAACAGTTTAATACACAAACATTTGTATTCAAATTTACAAACAATTTATAAATTTACACACACATTGTATGGACGCATGACTGAATAAAGTGTCTTTTATCTTATACAGTTCGCACCGAAAATGTATGTCTTCTCATACATCGGAATGCTGTGCAGGTATGTTTCCACACTAATCTAAGTGTCACTAGTGTGTGCCATACTTTAGTACTAATTATTACATTATTCTGTTACCACACCTAGGAACCTGCTTGCTGGGCTGCACTGGAACGAAAATTCGAGCCGCCCTATAGCCACTACACAAGCGGGTGCTGAGCGCTATGCAGTACGCTACCCGAAGTATAAAGCAGGGGGCCATGTGGTCAAGAAAATCGCGACAGAGCCAACATACCGTAAGTGTAGAGGACACAAAACATGTAAACACTTGACACTTTGTATCATGATAATAATACTGTCAAGTTTCACTCTCCATGAGTATATTATGTTGTGAGCAGGAACATGTACAATTGTATTTTGCAGGCTACGTAGATGACTTGATCAGGGAGGTTGTTGCTGGCTGCAGACAGACCCCGGACCAGAGAACACCACTCAGCGTCACTGTGGATGTGCCTCCCTTCCTCTGCGATGAACTGGAGAAGCCAGACAAGGAGGAAGCCATCGCCAAGCACAGGAGTCGCTTCGGTAAGTGTGAAATGCCCTCCCGGTAACAGTTAGAGATGCTACCTCAGTAGAAGCATTTAAGTCCCATCTTAAAACTCATTTGTATACTCTAGCCTTTAAATAGACCCCCTTTTTAGACCAGTTGATCTGCCGTTTCTTTTCTTTTCTCCTCTGCCCCCCCCCCCCACGTGGAGGGGTTATTCCGGTGACCATGGATAAAGTGCTGGCTGTCCAGAGTTGGGACCCGGGGTATACCGCTCGCCTGTGCATCGGTTGGGGACATCTGCGCTGCTGACCCGTCTCCGCTCGGGGTGGCCTCCTGCTGGCTCCACTGGACCCTCACTAATATGTTAGACCCACTCGACATCCATTGCTTTCGGTCTCCCCTAGAGGGGGGGGGTTACCCACATATGCGGTCCTCTCCAAGGTTTCTCATAGTCATTCACATCGACGTCCTACTGGGGTGAGTTTTCCTTGCCCGTGTGTGGGCTCTGTACCGAGGATGTCGTTGTGGCTTGTGCGGCCCTTTGAGACATTTGTGATTTAGTGCTATATAAATAAACATTGATTGATTGACTGATTGATTGATTGATTGATTTTATTGATTAAGTACAGTGGCCATGTAGATTCTGTTGCAGTCACTGCACGTCTTGGAACCCCGTGTAGTCCATCGATGGGAATGTTGTCCTAATCTTATGTACTACACAAGCTGGTAGTACCACCCTTATGTCCTTTCCCAGATATCCCCAGCAGAAGCGGACAAACTGTCGATAGGCTGTGTGTCGTCTCCGCCTGCAAGTAGCAAATGATGGCAGCTGTTATTATCCGGACATGGATACACAGTGACTCACTGTTCTCTGAGATTCAAAAGACATTGTCATGCATTCTATTCATTTGTCATTTACTGTTGCAGTAAATTGTAAATATTGTTGACATCTACGGTCCATCTATGTAATACTTCTATGATATATAATGTCATGTGCATTGTAGCACAGTACATTTCACAGAATAAGAATAAGATAAGAAAGTGCTCATTCTGACTTATCTTCCAAAGGTTGATAGAATAAAGAATTATTTAAACTTATTAGTGCCTCACTCATTTTGCTGTTGCTGCAGCATGCCATATTGCTGTTTGTAGGCGTTATACGCTGTCTGCAGCACCCATTCATCCAGACACACAGATGGAAAGCCATGGTGGTCTATGATGCACGTCTTCACCCCCTCCTCCTCCATCGTTCTGGTCACTGCCTCTATTTCACTACAGCAGACACACTCAGCCACTGTCTCCATGTTCACACAGTTTTGACATGTACACCTGGAAATAGAAATGTTCATAATATTTGTAAATCAATTCATATTATTGACACCTGCAATCTGCAAACATGTGGAATAATTAATATTATCATTGTCTTGTTGTGGATCTTATTAATCTGCATGCATATTTTTAGTATTGCCGGTATATGGAGCTGTGGCCCATAGAAATAATGGGTAATTAATTAGGTTTGACATTGTGTCAATGATAGATACTTAGTGTATAGATAGGCCTGGGGTGTAAGTTGTAACACTAACAGTAACACATTGTGTCAATGATAGATACTTAGTGTATAGATAGGCCTGGGGTGTAAGTTGTAACACTAACAGTAACAGTGCAAGACTAGGCCACAAACTAAAACTAGTCTATAAATAAATAACATATTACCATTCTGTATTCTCAAGGCGATCTATGTCGTGTGCTCCTCCAGCATCAATAGCAGCAGCGTCCTCCTGACCGTCTTCATCAGCGTCGGGTTCAAAGCGATATGGCTCTATCCCTCTCACAGCTTCTTCCCTATCTGAATCGCTTCCACTCCCCACTAGTCCTTCACTTGCACTTTCCTCATCCACAAATCTTTCATCCTCGCTCAAATTAATGGAGAAATCGTCGCTATCTCGGTCAGAATCGCTCTCAGATCTGGCGGCCATCATTGCAAACAATAGGGAGCTTTGCGGATATGTTCAATTGTCCACGTCACGCTACTTCCGGTAGGGGCAAGGCTTTTTTTTGTCAGATACCAAAAGTTGCTATCTTTATCGTCGTTTTTCTATTCTAAATCCTTTCAGCAAAAATATGGCAATATCGCGAAATGATCAAGTATGACACATAGAATAGATCTGCTATCCCCGTTTAAATAAAAAAATTTCATTTCAGTAGGCCTTTTTAAAGGGGTATGGAAGTAATATTGAAGCAAATGTATTTCAATCCGTGCGTGTGGAATCCAATTGACATGTCCATGTTCTAATTTGTGTGCTCGTATTATGATATTTTAATCAGTGTCTGTCCGTATTTCGATTTGTGTGTGTTAAAAAAAATACAAATTGTTTGCATCTGTATTCAGAATTGTGTGAAGCAAGAACCTCCGATCGGCTGTCTGTACGTAATGTTGGACACAGAGAACATTCAAATCCTTTATCTATGGAATCTAAATTACAAAAATGTATCGACTTAGTGCAGCTGCATACAGCAAAACATATGTACAAAGCAAAATATAACCTGCTACTCAATAATGTACAACAATTATTCTCAACAAAAGAAGGAAAATGCATCCTTAAAGGAAAATACAACTTAAGACATGTGTATGCATGTACAACATTTGAGACTTTTAGTATATCAGTATGTGGAAATAAATTATGGAATGGATTAAAAGGTGTCTGTCAGAATAATTGTATTTTAGTTATCACAAAACTTTGTGTTGCCATGAGTTCCCGGCGAGAGGACAAAAGCTGCCTTTGATCCTACCAAGCAAAAGGCTTGTAAAACTCCACTGTGTAGGATGGGAAGCGACATGAAGGTGTCGGTTTCTTTGATGCATTGTAATCCACAGGATTTTATATTGATCCGGGATCTACAAAGCGGAGAGGAAGCAGGACCTGACTCCCCTCCAGGCGCCTTTTCTTTGAACTGTTTTGTGACCAAAGGCAGCGGCTGTTTACGACCCCCTTCCTTTAGAAACAGCTGTTGCCATGTAATCAGGGAAAGTCCAAATAAAAGAGGAGGCGTACAATCTTTCGTCAGAGCGTGGTGGGAGACTGTGCAAGAGTACAGCCCAGACGTTTCTCCTCAATTTAATTCTGTCTCTGTTTGATTCCTTGCTTCTTTGTCTGTTTAATAGATGTCATCAGTGTTTGAACCTGACATCTTCCAACCTACGGCCTGTGTGCCAAATGCGGCCCACGAGACGTCATGACATTAATTAGGAATATTGCCCGCTGGGAGATTGCATTCATTTTAAAAGTTTGCTATTATTGGTGCTGCTAACTTGTAGCCATCTAGTGGAAACAGTGGATATATCTGGTCAATAACCTTTAATTTCACTCTGAATGAATCGGTGCACAGCATTTACTTATATGACCCCATGCAAACAACATTCCCTAGTCATGGTGCAAAAAAAAAAGAATGCAACCAACACAAAATGTCAACACACATGGTCACCCGCTCACTGAACTTAGTGTTTATTATAAAAACGTCCACGCACCGTAGAAAATTCTAAATTACACCCATTTAAATCCATTAGAGTGCATGGTGGGGAAAAAATGTAACACTCTCCACACTTATCCATGTTTGGCACATTTTAGACGCTTGATATTTCTGATTGAGCCATTTTTATATTTTATTTTATTTAAACCAATACAATAAATGTACAAAAAATATACATTTAGGCCTCCACTCAGGCTTGAACCCGGTGAACCCAAAGGGTTTTGGTCAAAAAAATATAAAAAATGTGTCATTATTTAGTATTATTATTATTATTATTATTATTAAAAGTTTAAATCTCTAGATCAACATTAGGTATTTTTGTCAATATAACATTTTTAAACATTTAAGTTGTATGCCTTTTTTGTCAAAGAAAACCCTGTTTTTTATGGAAAACACACTAAATATGCAATATTTCCCCCCAATGAAATTTTAAAGTGGAATATTTGAGCCTTAAAAAGGTCAATAACTCATAACAACATTGGTTTTAATTTGTTATTCTTTTTTGAGCAATGACACACACAAAATAAACACTCAAATAATTGGGGATCCAAAAAGGGTCCTACTCATTAAAGTGTTAAAAAATAAATTATAAATAGTTCTTACTGTTTACTTTTAACACAATAATATTGAGATCCGCTTCAGATCTATCCGTCAATTATAAGTTTTATTATTGTTTATGTTTTTTGTTTGTTCGTTTCAAGCCCTTCTTTTAAAAAAAAAACAAAAAAAAAAACAGCTCAGTTTTTTATATGGCAAACAAAAAATATGCAACATTTTCCCCAAATAATATCTCAAAGTGGAATATTTAATGTGACGTAATTGGAATCAAAATCAATGTCATTGAATTTGATTATTTTTTTGTTTGTTTAAAGAAAGAAACAGCCTGCATGGCAGATTTGTGTTATTAGAGTAAACATTGCAACATTTTCACCTGTTTGCTCTTTTATACCACTCTTTATGTTTTTTATTGATTTTTTATCGTATTTTTAGAATGTGCCGTGGGGCCGTTAAAAAATGACCGGTGGGCCGCACTTTGGACACCCCTGCTGTAACAGTAAGCAATACCCAGGTTGCAATGACTACTCTGCAGAACTGTTTGCATGGTGTACAGGAATGGTTGGGGGCCAATTTGTTATACTGAAACAAAAATTCAACAGAAATCGTCGTATTTGGTCATACCAACCCGCTGCAAGGTCATGACAGCGCTAAATGGTCCTCTGTCCTCATATTGCCACCCATCACCAAGGAGCCTTGGAGTCACTTTTGGACAAACAAATCAGCTCTGTTATCATATCGAGCTTCTTTCGGCTAAGACTCCTTGCAAAAATAAAACTGTATCTTCCACATGGCTGACTTTGAAAGAGCTATCCATGCATTTGTGACGTCACGCCTGAATGACTGTAATTCTTTCTTCCTAGGCCTGGATCAGGACTCTCTCCAGCGTCTTTTAACCGGAACCGAACGAGGTGAGCACATTACCCCCTGTACTGGCTTCCCTTCATTGGCTCCCAGTTACTTTTAGATTATTTTAAAATGTTACTTATTGTTTTGAAATGCTTACACCAAGAAGCCCCACCCTATCTTATTGAGCTGCTGCAGCCTTATAGTCCCAGCAGGACCCTGAGGTCTTCAGACCAGCTCTCCCTGGGTGTCCCAAAAACTTGGCGAAAAACCAGAGGAGATAGAGCCTTCTCAGTGGCAGGGCCCAGACTATGGAACAAGCTTCCACTATCTATTAGATCAGGGATGTCCAAAGTGCGGCCCGGGGGGCCATTTGCGGCCCGCATGTCATTTTTCAATGGCCCTACGGCCCATTTTAAAATACGATTAAAAAAATTAAAAACATAAAAAGTGGTATGAAAGACCAAACAGGTTAAATGTAACAAGAAAATGTTGCAATGTTTACTGTAATAACACAAAGCTGCCATGCTGGCTGTTTCTTTCTTTAAAAAATAATAATGAATCAAAATCAATGTTATTATGAATTATTGACCTATCCAAGGCTCCAATTACGTCACATTAAATATTGCACTTTGAGATATTTTTTTGGGGAAAATGTTGCATATTTTGTGTATGCCATATAAAAAATTGAGCTTTTTTTTTTTTTTTTTAAAGAAGGGCCTAAAACGAACAAAAAACATAAACAACAATACAACGTATAATTGACGGATGGATCTGAAGTTGATCTCGAGATTATTGTGTTAAAAGTAAACAGTAAAAAAAAATTATAATTTATTTTTTAACACTTTAATGAGTAGGACCCTTTTGGCTCCCCAATAATTTTTGTGTGATTTGTTTTTAAGTGTCATTGCTCAAAAAATAATGAATTAAAATCAATGGTGTTATGAGTTATTTACCTTTTTAAGGCTCCAATTATTATATAATCTGAAATATTCCTCTTAAAAATTTTATTGGGTGAAAATATTGCATATTGTGTTTTTTTCCATAAAAAAACAGGGTTTTCTTTGACAAAAAGAGCATACGACTTAAATCTTTAAAAATGTTATATTAACAGATAGACCTAATCTTGATCTAGAGATAATAATACTGAATAATGACACATTTTAAATATTTTTTGGACCAAAACCCTTTGGGGTCCCCGGGAACAAGCCTGAGTGGAGGCCTTAATGTATATTTTTTATACATATATTGTATTGGTTTTTAAAATAAAAAAAATATCAAAATGGCCCCCGTTTGCTTTGATTTTTCAATGTGCGGCCCTCAGTGGAAAAAGTTTGGACACCCCTGTATTAGATTTCTCCCGTCTTTATCAAAATATAACTATATATGTCAACATTGTGTGTGTGCTGAACGCTTCATTTATGATTGTTGCCTTTGGTAAAAACGTAATCCTTTTAGGTTTCGGTCACGTTTGCTTTCTTTTATTTAGACACGCCGAGTTGGTGCTCTACGAAACACTCGTAGCAATCATGTGTTTAATATCAAGATAAATGTCAGAATAATTGTATCTAAGTTATCACAAAACTTTGTGTTGCCATGAGTTCCCGGCGAGAAGACAAAAGCTATCTTTGATCCTACCAAGAAGAAGGCTTGTAAAACTCCACTGTGTAGGATGGGAAGCAACATGAAGGTGTTCTGTTTCTTTGATGTATTGTAAATCCACAGAAAGATTTTGTCTTGACCCGAGAACTACAAAGCGGAGAGGAAGCAGGACCAGACTCCCCTCCAGGCGACCTCTTCTTTGGACTCTTTTACGACCTTTTCTTTGAACCGACGTTTTCTTTTGAACTGTTTGTAATCAAAGGCGATGGCTGTTTACGACCCCCGTCCCTTTAGAAACAGCTGTTGCCATGTAATCAGGGAAAGTCCAATCTATCGTCAGAGCGTGTTGGGAGACTGTGCAAGAGTACAGCCCAGACGTTAATCCTCAATTGAGCCAAATTTAATTCGGTCTCTGTTTAATTCCTTGCTTCTTGTCTTGTTTAATAGATGTCATAAATGGGAAATAATAACCGGCGCCCCCCACCCCAGCGGACGGTGTATATGTTTTGTTTTTTTGTTGTTTTACTTTTGGGGCTGTGTGTAGAAGAGAGGGCGCAGGCTTGGATTGAATTTTTTTTTTTCCTCACTTCCCCAGCGTTTACCTGTTTCTCACCTTTTTGCAAGGGGTGCCCGGAGTTGGCAGACCCGTCAACGATCCTGTTCTGTCTCCCTGTAATGTTTGTCTGATCTTGAATGGGATTGTGCTGAAAATCTTTTAATTTCCCCTCGGGGATTAATAAAGTATTTCTGATTCTGACATGCACTAACCCAGGGGTCACCAACCTTTTTGAAACCAAGAGCTACTTCTTGGGTACTGATTAATGCGAAGGGCTACCAGTTTGATACACACTTAAATAAATTGCCAGAAATAGCCAATTTGCTCAATTTACCTTTAACTCTGTTATTATTAATAGTTAATGATATTTATCTTTGTGGAAACACTGATCATCTTAATGATTTCTCACAATAAATATATATAGAAACAGATAAATATCAATATGCAACACTTTATTTTTATATTTTCTCTTAGTGCACATTTTTTAAATTGAACATTTTTAAATGATCACTTCTAAGACAGTCTTGTGAAATCACAATATCCCATTTTAACTAGCTAGCCACTAACATTTTTGAACAAATCATGAATTACTTTGCACCATGTTTGTAGAAATAATAACTCATGTAAAATACAAAAGTCAACTGTCAAATTTTTTAAACAAATCATGTCACACTTTGAACTGGACACCAAATCTGTTATCTGTTTCTTTGTCAGTTAGTGAAGACCAAGTCTTTAAAATATTTTCTTGGATTTTCAAATTCTATTTGAGTTTTGTCTCTCCTAGAATTAAAAATGTCGAGCAAAGCGAGAGCAGCTTGCTAGTAAATAAATACAATTTAAAAAATAGAGGCAGCTCACTGGTAAGTGCTGCTATTTGAGCTATTTTTAGAACAGGCCAGCGGGCTACTCATCCGGTCCTTACGGGCTACCTGGTGCCCGCGGGCACCGCGTTGGTGACCCCTGCACTAACCCCTGTTCCACCGTGCTGCCCTCTCCTTTGAAATCATCTTCTGATAAAGTACATTGTGCACATGTTTTGAATAAGCTGTTGCTTGCAGGAGGATTCGTCTTGTCACTCGTCTTGCAGCCTCGCCTGTTAGCAATCCACAATCAGCAGAGAGCAGCTGTTTGCCTTGATAACAAATGGACGCATCACACTCTAATTGCATCAAGATGGGAGCGACAAAAAAACCACCTCATGCACGAAATCCTTACTTACATGCTGGCGGGACGCCGTGAAGTGTTTCCTTTTTTGCTTTTTTTTTTACCCTCTCACCAACTTAATCTCGGCAAAGTGTTCTTCTTGCTGATGGGAAGAGAGAGTTTTACAAGTGGCGAAACAAAAGATGTTATTATTGGCTGCCCCGCTGATAAGGACGCGGGAAAGCAGCAGCGGCAGCGGAATCGGCACCACAAATAGTTCCACAGCCACCGCGGAGGAGTCTAAATGACTGAGATACCAATTTCAACGTTATGTAAGGCTGCTGTCTGATCTACGTTTAGAACATCACACAAGACCGTAATTACTTGCTACAGAGGACAAAGTACTTTTCGTGGTTCTTGGGAGAGGTATGTCAAATGTGTTTGTTATGACCAGGGTGACCGCCCCTTTTTGCCCTCATTGAGTTACATTTCTACTCATACTGATATTTTTTTCTTCTTCTTTCGTGCCACCTAAAATGTTCAAAAATCTTTAAAATCTTAAAATTCACAGTATCTTGGCTGAATGAGCAGGTATCAGACACCTCGGTCTCTTTAGACCAGGGGTCGGCAACCCAAAATGTTGAAAGAGCCATATTGGACCAAAAATACAAAAACAAATCTGTCTGGAGCCGCAAAAAATTAAAAGCCATATTACATGTGTCATGAGATATAAATGTAATTAAGAGGACTTAAAGGAAACTAAATGACCTCAAATATAGCTACAAATGAGGCATATGCAATATGTACATATAGCTAGCCTAAATAGCATGTTAGCATCGATTAGCTTGCAGTCACGCAGTGACCAAATATGTCTGATTAGCACTCCACACAAGTCAATAACATCAACAAAACTCACCTTTGTGCACTCATGCCCAACGTTAAAAGTGTGGTGGACAAAATGAGATAGAAAAAGTGGCATAAAACACGTCCTAGAAAGTCGGACAAAGTTATACATGGAAACAAACCATACGGCGAGTTCAAGGACCGCCAAAATTAGTAGGACAAAACGGCGCTCGCCAAATACTCGAATCAGTGAAGCATGTTTAATATAAACAGTGTGATTTATAACAATTAGCGAGGTTTATGTCATGTTTGTCCTCCCACAGAAAACATTCTGAAACAAAAAAATAGATTTTTTTCCCCTCATCTTTTTCCATTCTTCATACATTTTTGAAAAATCTCCAGAGAGCCACTAGGGCGGCGCTAAAGAGCCGCATGCGGCTCTAGAGCCGCGGGTTGCCGACCCCCGCTTTAGACGCATTCTCGCTCAATCGTGCGGACTGGACACTGGCCGAGAGTTAGTGGGCGGCCGAGGGTGGAGTCGGCTTTCTTGGTTGCTTTGTTGGGTCTGCTCCTGTCTCTGGCCATGCTCACCCCACCCCAGCAAATGGCGTGGAACACCGCAGTGGCCGCCAGTGTACCGTATATTTCGGACTATAAGTCGCAGTTTTTTTTCATAGTTTGGCCGGGGGGTGCGACTTATACTCAGGCGCGACTTACACTACCGTTCAAAAGTTTGGGGTCACATTGAAATGTCCTTATTTTTGAAGGAAAAGCACTGTACTTTTCAATGAAGATAACTTTAAACTAGTCTTAACTTTAAAGAAATACACTCTATACATTGCTAATGTGGTAAATGACTATTCTAGCTGCAAATGTCTGGTTTTTGGTGCAATATCTACATAGGTGTATAGAGGCCCATTTCCAGCAACTATCACTCCGGTGTTCTAATGGTACAATGCGTTTGCTCATTGGCTCAGAAGGCTAATTGATGATTAGAAAACCCTTGCGCAATCATGTTCACACATCTGAAAACAGTTTAGCTCGTTACAGAAGCTTCAAAACGGACCTTCCTTTGAGCAGATTGAGTTTCTGGAGCATCACATTTGTGGGGTCAATTAAACGCTCAAAATGGCCAGAAAAAGAGAACTTTCATCTGAAACTCGACAGTCTATTCTTGTTCTTAGAAATGAAGGCTATTCCACAAAATTGTTTGGGTGACCCCAAACTTTTGAACGGTAGTGTATGTGTGAATTATTAACACATTGCTGTAAAATATCAAATAATATTATTTAGCTCATTCACGTAAGAGACTAGACGTATAAGATTTCATGGGATTTAGCGATTAGGAGTGACAGATTGTTTGGTAAACGTATAGCATGTTCTATATGTTATAGTTATTTGAATGACTCTTACCATAATATGTTACGTTAACATACCAGGCACGTTCTCAGTTGGTTATTTATGCCTCATATAACGTACACTTATTCAGCCTGTTGTTCACTATTCTTTATTTATTTGAAATTGCCTTTCAAATGTCTATTCTTGGTGTTGGGTTTTATCAAATAAATTTCCCCCAAAAATGTGACTTATACTCCAGTGCGACGTATATTTGTTTTTTTCCTTCTTTATTATGCATTTTCGGCCGGTGCGACTTATACTCCGGAGCGACTTATACTCCGAAAAATACGGTATATGTTTTTGGGTTTTTTTTGTTGTTGTTTTACTTTTGTAGCTGTATGTAGAAATGGCTGGTTGCATCAGCTCTGCTCTTTTAATTTTTTTAATGTCCTTTGTGTTCTTTGATGTTTCCCTCTTACACACATGCTTATGTGTGCTATGGCTATGAGTTTTTTCCCTTGGCCTCAGTCTGGACCCCCTCTCCAGGAGCCCAGGCTTGGACTGAAAAAAAAAAAAATTCTCACCCCCCCCCTCCAGCGTTTACCTGTTTCCCACCTTTTTTGTAAGGGGCGCCGGAAGTTGGCAGACTCGTCAGCGATCCTGTTCTGTCTCCCTGTAATGTTTGTCTGCTCTTGAATGGGATTGTGCTGAACATCTTAATTTCCCCTCAAGGGTTATTAAAGTATTTTGGATTCTGATTGTAGCCAGGTCTACAACCCCTTCATTCCCATTGTTTTTAGTGGTGTCCCAATTAGGGATGCATACCAAGCACCGGTATTTTTGTTGGTACCGGTTCCTAATTAGGTCAGTCCATGAGGGCCTTGAAGATTCTGGACTACCGATACTGCTATCTGTATTTTTTTTTGTTTTAGCTGACCAACGTAATTATGACACGTAGTCACATTCAGTTCAGCTGCCACTGCTACACATTGAAATCAGCTTTGAGTAATGACAAATAAGGAAGCAACACCACACAAAAGTTTGAAACAAACAATATTTCTTCATCAAAAGTTCACACGAGCTGTGTCAGTTTGAAGTGAACGCACTTTAATTGTATTATCAAAAACAATTAGTATTTGATGAAACACAAACAAGTATCAGAAAATAGTACCGTTGAGTACCGGAATCGATTCCCAGGTACCGGAAATTGGTACCGTATCGGTTCAAATGTGAACGGTGAACAGAGATTTTAGCTGCAAGCCACTACAATATTATACAGTTATTTTGATGATATCGGACAGATACCCGATATCATTATTGCATCCCTTTGTCCACCACTTTCACCATTGCACCCTCATTCGTTTCTATTTAAATATTTATTTTCTTTTTTTTACACCACTACTTTAATCGGGTCAATACACATACACTATATTACCAAAAGTATTTGGCCACCTGCCTTGACTCACATATGAACTTGAAGTGGCATCCCATTCCTAACCCATAGGGTTCAATATGATGTGGGTCCACGTTTTGCAGCTATTACAGCTTCAACTCTTCTGGGAAGGCTGTCCACAAGGTTGCGGAGTGTGTTTATAGAAATGTTCGACCTATCTCCCAAAAGCGCATTGGTGAGGTCACACACTGATGTTGGTCGAGAAGGCCTGGCTCTCAGTCTCCGTTCTAATTCATCCCAAGGGTGTTCTATCGGGTTCAGGTCAGGACTCTGTGCAGGCCAGTCAAGTTCATCCACACCAGACTCTGTCATCCATGTGGCCAGGCCAAGTGATTAAGACACCTGATTCTGATCATTTGGATGGGTGCCCAAATACTTTTGGCAATATAGTGTATATGACAGAAAGCAGCTGGCGCACAAGGTAATCTACAAAAGGGACATCGCCATCTACTGGCCTGTCATGCATATCACAGCCTTTTAAAGGCCTACTGAAACCCACTACTACCGACCACGCAGTTTGATAGTCAATATATCAATGAGGAAATCTTAACATTACAACACATGCCAATACGGCCGGGTTAACTTATAAAGTGCAATTTTAAATTTCCCGCGAAACTTCCGGTTGAAAAGGTCTAGGTATGATGACGTATGCGCGTGACGTCGATGGTTGAAACGGAAGTATTGGGACACATTGTATCCCAATACAAACAGCTCTGTTTTCATCGCAAAATTCCACAGTATTCTGGACATCTGTGTTGGTGAATCTTTTGCAATTTGTTTAATGAACAATGGAGAAAGCTGAAAGAAGAAGAAAGCTGTAGGTGGGATCGGTGTATTAGCGGCTGGCTGCAGCAACACAACCAGGAAGACGTTGACTTGGATAGCAGACGCACTATCCGACGCTAGCCGCTGACCGCATCGATGATCGGGTGAAGTCCTTCGTCGATCGCTGGAACGCAGGTGAGCACGGGTGTTGATGAGGGCTGGAGTAGGTGGAGCGCTAATGTTTTTATCATAGCTCTGACGAGGTCCCGTAGCTAAGTTAGCTTCAATGGCGTCGTTAGCAACAACATTGCTAGGCTTCGACAGGCGGCACAGCATTAACCGTGTAGTTAAAGGTCCAGGGTTTGGTTCGGTGTCTCCTGATAGTATTATTGTTGATTTTCTGTCTATCCTTCCAGTCAGGGGCTTATTTCTTTTGTTTCTATCTGCATTCAAGCACAATGCTATCACGTTAGCTCCGTAGCTAAAGTGCTTCACAGATGTATTGTCGTGGGGATAAAAGTCACTGTGAATGTCCATTTCGCGTTCTCGACTCTCATTTTCAAGAGGATATAGTATCCGAGGTGGTTTAAAATACAAATCCGTGATCCACAATAGAAAAAGGAGAAAGTGTGGAATCCAATGAGCCCTTTTACCTAAATTACGGTCAGAGCGAAAAAAGATACGTCCTGCACTGCACTCTAGTCCTTCACTCTCACGTTCCTCATCCATGAATCTTTCATCCTCGCTCAAATGAATGGGGTAATCGTCGCTTTCTCGGTCCGAATCGCTCTCGCTGCTGGTGTAAACAATGGGGAAATGTGAGGCGCCCTTCAACCTGCGACGTCACGCTACTTCCGGTACAGGCAAGACTTTTTTTTATCAGCGACCAAAAGTTGCGAACTTTATCGTCGATGTTCTCTACTTAATCCTTTCAGCAAAAATATGGCAATATCGCGAAATGATCAAGTATGACACACAGAATGGATCTGCTATCCCCGTTTAAATTTTAAAAAATGTCATTTCAGTAGGCCTTTAACTTCCTGTTATCGACGAGGCTGGTGTTTATGGCGGCTGCCTGTGCTATCGTGGAGGACCACGATGCCACACAAGTGAGACGGGAAGCCAGGAAGAAGAAGATCAGACTACATTCTTATCCTAGTCACATCCAAAGAAACGGTGACACCCACCCCAAAAAAAAAAAAAAAATAATTCTTTCCCCTTCTTTTCCTTATGACCTGCGGGACATTGTGATTGTTATCCTCTTCCTGCTTTGCTCCAAGTCAAACTCAATCTGCCTCCTTTTTATCTCCTCTGCAAGCGCGCCTCATTCTGCTGCCATCTTATCATTCCCCCGATGATGTCTCAGTGCTCTCAGTGAGTAAGGAACCCTTAAAGGATTAGCAGGGCCATTTTTTTTTTCACAATTATTTATCATTTAAGAGGGGAAAAAAGATGTCCTTTCTTAGAAAAGATCGGTAGTGCTGCTCCTGCATGAGAGCGGGACAATTATTTTAAAATATGAATGGCCTTATTATGCCTCAAAGCTGTCTATTAAATATTACATGCTTGCACAAACTGCTGGTCCAATGGTGGATGCTTTGCAATAAGCAAGATGTTTAACCCATTTATTTGTCTGCATGCAAATCATTGAGATAATCGCGGGTTACCCGAGGTTGAAATATGCCCACCCCATATCGGAGATTATTATTGTCTGCAGCTGTGTTTATCAAAGCTGCGCCGTTTAAGCTGCGTTCAACGTGCGACGTCAGGGGAAATAAATCATCTTGAACCGCAACGTATCTCAACCGCACACCGCCGCCGCAGATATGCTTTGCACGCGTGCAGAAAAACAGACAGAGCGGGAGGAAAAAGACGTGAGGACGCACCCGCATTATCATGCAAATGTCGTCTGAAGATAACGATGCCCGGTGACAGCGTTGTAGTCAACAGGCTGCTTAGCTACAGTGCAAAGTATTCACCACGCTTCACTTTTGCTACGTTTTGTTATGTTACAGCCTTATTCCAAAATGGAACCTCAAAATTCTGCACACAATACCTCATAATGACAATGTGAAAAGGTGTTCTTTTTTAAAAATGTGCAAATTTGTTTGGAAAAAAAATTAGAAAAAAACATTTTGAATACGATGCCACAAGCTTGGCACGCCTATCTTTGAGCAGTTCCGCCTCTCAGCACCTCTCAAGCTCCGTCGGATTGGATAGGAAGCGTTTGGCACGGAAGCTTAGGTCCTTTTAATGTGTGCAGCAAGCTGTTGGAGATCTTTTTCCAGTCTGTTGTGGCCAGTGCCCTGTACTTTGCAGTGGTTTGATGGGGGAGCAGCACCAGCAAAAGGGACTTAAACCGGATTGACAAACTGATCCGGAAAGCCGGACAAACTGCTGGCATGCAGTTGGAGGCGTTTGTGTCAGTGAGGGACAGGAGGACAAAGGACAAACTGCCCACCCACTCCACCTGACAATTGAGGGACAGCAGAGCTCATACTCCAACAGGCTCCTTCAGCTTCCTTCCCACAGTGTTCGATTCGAGAACTCCTTCATTCCGCACTCCATCAAGCTGTACAATCACTCTCCATACAGCAATAGATGATATCTGTCTATTACCTGACTGCTTGTATGTTAGCTACCTCTCTTTGTTTATAATGCATATTTTCTGCTGGATCTACTATGTAGTTTCTTTTTTTTGCTGCAGCTGTTACATATACTGTAATATTGTACATGGTAATTGGGATTTGTTATATATTGTATATATCAGGGGTGGGCAATTAATTTTTACCGGGGGCCGCATGAGCAACCCGAGCACTGCTGGAGGGCCACATCGACAATATTTCAATAAAATTTTGCTCAATATTATTTTTGATATATACCGTAAGATAAATAATAATAATAATAATAATAATAATAATTAATAATAATGGTAATACTTCAACATAGTGTGTGTAACAGCATTCCATGACTAATATAAATAAATTAACATTAATAATAAATGACAGTAAAATAAGCACACGTATGACTGAGGAGTCATAGTGTAACTTTGTGTGGTGTTTGAGTTGTCCGACTTTTTGTGTGGCCATAAACGCACCAGTGGTTTAGTGCTATGCGTGTTGGTGACAGATGACAAGTTGGTTTTGGCCTGGTTTGTACGGCAGAAAATGACTAGTTTTTCGAGATAGAAGTGTTTTACTTATGTTTTTGGTGTGGTTATGTCCGAATATAAACAGTTTTGCTCAATAAAGTGATGGATATAATTCCTGGCCTCGAAGCATCTCGATAGACGTTACAATAATTGAACGGTGTTCAATTGAACGGTGTTGACGAACACCGTTAGGTCCGCTTGTTGTCACTGTCACTCAAAGTTGCATTGCAAAATTACATAGAATAAATATGTTTATTTTGTTTAGAATTCAGATGGGATTTGATTTGGTGCGCGGCATATACTTGCTGCGCGCAGCAGACGCTTGAGCAGTGCGCAATTGCGCAGGCACGCACCTTAGAGGGAACGTTGCTTGAATTCAACCATTGTGCTTCACAAATAAAGGAGACACTCAAGAAACACTGGCATGTGCTCCAAGCAGAAGAAACACTAAAGGACCTCTGCAAATCCCCACCTCTTTTTGCTTTCAGGAGAGCGCCTACAATTAAAAACATGGTCATGTATAAGAATATGATTCCCAAAAAGACCACCACATGGTTGACAACAACAACAACAACAGGCATGTATAGATGTGGTAACTGTGCCTGCTGTAACAATACAACAAAAACTAAATCATTTAACCATCCTCACACTGGGAAGAAAATTCCAATAAGGGAATTCATCAACTGTAAGTCAACTCATGTGGTCTACATGCTATTATGTCCCTGTAGCTTAGCCTACATTGGAAAAACCAAAAGGCCGCTAAAACAAAGAATATCTGAGCACAAAACAGCAATTCGTACAGGCAATATGGACTATGCCATTGCAAGACATTACTCTGAAGCAAACCACGGTTCACCCTCTTCATTAAGATTCTATGGGATTGAACAAATCATGATGCCCAAAAGAGGAGGAGATATTTTGAAAAAACTATCACAGAGAGAAATGTTCTGGATCTACACACTCAATACTATGACACCAAATGGACTCAATGATGACTATAGCCTAAAATGTTTTTTAACATAATTGTTCCTTCTGTGTCATTGTAGTCATCCAGTATCCAGTCCAGTGCCATCTAGTGTATGCTAGTCCTAACAACAGTGTTTTGCAGAAGCTCCACCTGAAAATTGGTCCCAGCATCAGCAAGGAAGAAGACATGTGATTGGTTCCCCAGTAATTGGATCCAATTCCCAGTTGTGAACTCTGAGTGTGTGTGTATGTATAAATTGACACTGAAATTGTATGTACTCTTAAACGCTCTGACGAAGGCCACGTGCCGAAACGCGTAAGCGTTCCTCTTTTTTGATGTGAGCAATAAATCAAGTGAAATGTGAGTATTTTGTCCTACTAGTCTTAATTTTGGGATGTGCTACCTTTTCAAACATTTTTGAAACATTTACTGGATTACTTTTTTTTGGGTTTGGCACTCCATCTTGAATCACATTGAGAAGCGCAATCTCCTTTTTGAACCAGTCCATGTCTTGTTGGAAACACGCCATTCTTCATCAACTTTTCTCTTTTTAGCGTCTCGGGTGTAAAGCGTGCATCACTTGTCGCTGCATGTGCACCTTCACTCGCAGGTTACACACGGACACACGCCCATAAATAATACTTTTCAAAATAAAAGCAGCACAGTTGTATTGCGCGCACGACATAGATGTTTTTTCAACTTTATTTTGTAATTAATGATTGCAGCTGTTCACATTCACTCACAACGGAAGTAATACAAATAACGATTTTCAAAACAAAAGCAGCACCGTTGTATTGCACACTCGACATAGATACTTTTTCAAATTTATTTTGTAATTTATAATTGGCCTCACGCGGGCCGGACAGGGACGCACAAAGGGCCGGATGCGGCCCGCGGCCCGCAGAATGCCCGGGTCTGGTATATATTATATAAAAATATAATATAATTGTGAGGAGGCGTGGCCTGCAGCCCAGCAGCGAGGCGGGGTGCGCCGGGGCTGGCTCCGAGGTTCGGCGACAGGGGCGCAGTTGTCTGATCGCCTGTCACTCTACAAAAGGGCAGCAGCCGAGAAGGACGAGGTTGGTGAAGTGGGAGTTGACGAGAGAGACAGAACCCGAGAACGAACCCGAGCACGAGCGAAACCGCGACAGATAAGAAGACGCGGAAGGCTGAAAAGAGGCGTTTATTGCAAAATAAATCTATCTAATATCTAATATCTGAAAACTGCCGCGCCTGTCATGTCCGTCATTGGTGGTCCGAAGAACCCGGAGATGCAAGACCTCCACAATAATATAATATATCAGTATATATTGTATACTGTATATATAATATATAAATATTACATACATATATGTTATATTTTATACTGCTACCATGGTACATTTTTAGTCTATTTAATACCTGCATTATCCTTTCCATCCTTACCCTTTCCATCCTTTGAAACTGAGCTACTGTGTGGACCAATTTCCCTTGTGGATCAATAAAGTTTGTCTAAGTCCAAGGATGTCTCTGTAAATTGCTGCATACATCTTTCCCTCTATCCTGACTAGTCTCCCAGTTCCTGCCGTTGAATACCATCCCCACAGCATGATGCTACCACCACCATGCTTCACTGTAGGGATGGTACTGGCCTGGTGATGAGCGGTGCTTGGTTTCCTCCAAACATGACACCTGGCATTCACATTAAAGAGTTCAATCGTTGTCTCATCAGTCTGAGAGTCTTCTGTCTGGCCACTCTACCATTCAGACCTGATTGGAGAAGTGTTGCAGAGATGGTTGTCCTTCTGGAAGGTTCTCCTCTCTCCACACAGGAATGCTGTAGCTCTGACAGAGTGTAAATACTTATCTACATTTGATTTATATATATATATATATATATATATATATATATATATATATATATATATATATATATATATATATATATATATATATATATATATATATATATATATATATATATACATATATATATAATTTTCACATTGTCACTATGGGGTATTGTCTGTAGAATTTTGAGGACTAAAATTATTGTATTCCATTTTGGAAAAAGGCTGTAACATAACAAAATATTGGAAAAAGTGAAGCACTGTGAATACTTTCCAGATGCACTGTATTGGGAAGCCGTGTGAGACCGTAGGATTTAGGATCTAGAAAGGGACAGGATGCCGTGTTGAACATTAAAAGGGCACAGCAGCCACAAATGCCTGCCAGAGTAAAAAATTTTTAAAGGAGGAGTATCTGAAATCGATGCAGAAAAGGCCAAACTCTCCCATAGTGGAATACACTCAGCAGACACTTCATTAGGTACACCAAAAGAGCACCAACACTCGATACACACTTTATGACATTCTCAAGGGACAATATTATAGAAGATAATGGATGTACTTTGGAGTGGGTACCGAATTTGGTACTGTTATAGGTACCGACTAAATTCCGTTGCTACTACTGGGTACTGATTCAAGTAAAATCTGGGCAATGTGGCTGAAAACTGTATCACAGTATAAGTGTTTTATATCGGTCGATATCGATAATTATTGATATTTTTTATTGACCTGTGGAAAATAAGAGCCAGGAGAAAAATACATATTAAATGTAAAAATCGTTTTTTTAAATGAAACGTTCCTCTGATTATAATCCCCTCAGCTACCAGGGCAGAAATGAAAGGAAAATGTCAACAGAACCATGGAAAACACTCAATATAAAATCACAATAAAAAATTACAAGTAACCTCTTAAAATAAAGGTGCAAAAATAAGGAATATGTAAGAAAACTTAATAAAGTAACAAAACAGTGCAAAGTGTTAAAATGTAAACACTGAGAAACCTGAAAATAACTATTTTCTGCAGGTTTAGTTCCAGGAAGTTACGGCTGTGCTCTAAAGGGTGAGTGCAGCTACGGTTGTGTGGTATTATCGGTCTTGGTGGGGACAAGCGCCTGGTATAATTTACAGATCACATTGGTCTGACTACGGTCCATTTTAAAAATCCAAAAAAACTGCCATTCTGTCGAGGTGACTTTTCCTGTTTTATCCACAATTCCTTCGCTCTCTGCAGAACTAATTTTTACTTTCTCTTCTTGTCAGAATAATTGTATATAAGTTATCACACAACTTGTTTTCCCATGAGTTCAGGTTGCCCTGCGAGAAGACAAAAGCTGTCTTTGATCTTATCAAGCAAAATGCCTACCGCTTGTAAACCTCCACTGTGTGCGATGGGATGCGACGTGGAGGTGTCGGTTTCTTTGGACAGCCACAGGGAGTACCCAAAATCTACAAGCAGAGAGGGGGCAAACCTGACACCGCTCCAAGCACCTTTTTCTTTGAACTGTTTATGACCCAATGCAGCAGCTGTTTATGGCCCCTCCCCTTAGAAGCAGCTGCAGCTATGTAAACAGGAAATGCCCAAATAAATGAGGAGGCGTGGAGCTCCCTCCTCAGAGTGGCGGGGCGACATTGTACGAGGGTACAAGTGCACACGCTCTCCTCATGAGCTAAATTGAATCCTGTCTCTGTTTGAACCTGACATCTTCTCACTCCATGCAAAGAAACAACCGCGAGACAACAAGATGGCGCAACTAAACTCGATAGTTGATACTGTTACCTGATTGGCTGTTTAGCGTGTCACGCACACTGATCAATGAACACTTCATGCGTTGCATGGAGCGAATGCCTTTGTTCATGCAACTAACTTTGCGTCGCAACTGTCAGTTTCTTCCGACGGAGAATTAAAAAAAAATTGCAGAACGTTTTATTGAAAGCCTTTTTCATTGATATCCATTACGTCTCTATCGCGATATACATTGATATCGTTTTATTGTTAAGCCCCAATGAATCCAAGGTACCATGTTTTGATAGCTTTGTTGCATGGGCAGACACAAACACTTGGCGAGGAAACAATCACTCAGAGCAGCATTGTCCATGCCAACAACGCAAGCATGCCTGATAGAAAGCACTCAAAAGTAATGCTCCACTTTTCGAAATGCGCTAGCTCACTGCTCATTTACATTGGATATGACATATATATACTAGCGAGGAGCATTAGCGATTTTAAATGGCAATTTCAACACCTCCAATTTGGTAATGAAAACTACGACCAAGATATACGTTGTAATCAAACGGCTGATGTGTAAAAAGTACAGTGGTTACAGTTTAGACACTTTGTAGGACTCAATAAAAGACAAGAGTGGCACAGTCAACTTAATTGCAAAGACTACTTCCTGACTACGGCAACACATCATAGCCTATACCAGGGGTCGGCAACCCGCGGCTCTAGAGCCGCATGCGGCTCTTTAGCGCCGCCCTAGTGGCTCTCTGAAGCTTTTTCAAAAATGTATGAAAAATGGATAAAAGATGAGGGGGAAAAAAAATATTTTTTGTTTTAATTAGGTTTCTGTAGGAGGACAAACATGACACAAACCTCCCTAATTGTTATAAAGCACACTGTTTATATTAAACATGCTTCACTGATTCGAGTATTTGGCGAGCGCCGTTTTGTCCTACTAATTTTGGCGGTCCTTGAACTCACCTTTAGTTTGTTTACATGTATTACTTTCTCCGACTTTCTAGGACGTGTTTTATGCCACTTCTTTTTCTGTCTCATTTTGTCCACCACACTTTTAACGTTGTGCGTGAATACACAAAGGTGAGTTTTGTTGATGTTATTGACTTGTGTGGAGTGCTAATCAGACATATTTGGTCACTGCATGACTGCAAGCTAATCGATGCTAACATGCTATTTAGGCTAGCTATATGTACATATTGCATCATTATGCCTCATTTGTAGCTATATTTGAGCTCATTTAGTTTCCTTTAAGTCATCTCAATTTAATGTATATCTCATGGCACACTATCTGTATGTAATATGGCTTCTAATTTGTTGCGGCTCCAGACAGATTTGTTTTTGTATTTTTGGTCCAATATGGCTCTTTCAACATTTTGGGTTGCCGACCCCTGGCCTATACACTGCTGCCATCTGACGTCTTGGAATTGCAACTACATGCAAAGTCTACTCGACAATACTTGCAATTGAGGCTTAGAAATGTAAGAAAACAAGATATGACAACTGGACAGCACAGTTATCAGTGTTGAATGCTAAAAAATAAAATATAATATGATAAAAATATATAATATGTGTGGAAGGATGAGGAAGGACAGGCAATAAGCAGCGTGCAGGCAAGCTGAATCATTTTAATTCCAAAGCATAATACAAAAACAAACAGCATGTAGCTCGGAGACGCACAGGAAGCCAAAAGCTAAACATAGCTTAGCATAATAAACAAAAGACTTACACGTGAGTGCGGCATAAAGCTAACCAGGACATAAAAATAGCATAGCGTGACTCGACAACAATGCAAACCATCGCCAAAAGCGAACAAAGTACCCATGCCGAGTAAGTGGCGAGACAGGGTATGTCAGGGGGTGTGCAGTGGCGTGCGGTGAGGTTCATGTCTGGTGAGGCACTGACTTCATCACAGTCAGATTTACAAACATATGAACCCTAAATAGTATCTTATTCACCATTTGATTGGCAGCAGTTAACGGGTCGTTTAAAAGCTCATACCAGCATTCTTCCCTGCTTGGCACTCGGCATCAAGGGTTGGAATTGGGGGTTAAATCACCAAAAATTATTCCCGGGCACGGCGCCGCTGCTGC
The DNA here is from genome assembly GCF_033978785.1 of Entelurus aequoreus. Taxonomy (NCBI): domain Eukaryota; kingdom Metazoa; phylum Chordata; class Actinopteri; order Syngnathiformes; family Syngnathidae; genus Entelurus; species Entelurus aequoreus. The sequence continues at coordinate 64,984,875 of NC_084740.1, forward strand.
CCACTGCTCCCCTCACCTCCCAGGGGGTGAACAAGGGATGGGTCAAATGCAGAGGACACATTTCACCACACCTAGTGTGTGTGTGACAATCATTGGTACTTTAACTTAACTTTACACTTACAAACTGTAGCATGCACACAAAAAAGCACATTTAATAAAAAAAAACTTTATTATGGTCTTACCTTTACTTATAAGTGCGGGAGCAGTGGTGTTCATGTTGGAGGAGTTGTGAATGAATGAAATATGAAATCCGCGCTGCCGTCTGCAGGTGTACCTAATGTTGTGTCCCTGTTCACTGTTGTTTTTGCACTTTTTGGCTTCTTGTCAAGTGACTTTTTTGGGGTGGATTCGGTCTTGCACGTGGAGGGTTTGGGTGTGGGCTTTGGTTGGTGTGGCCGCGGCGCTCCCGTCGGGCGGTGCATTCTGCGGCGGAGGTGCTTGGCACCAGGAGGCGGGGTTATGAGACGAGCCTCCAGTTTTATGATCGCTCAGCACAAGAAATACGCTACACACATACAGTTGTTGACAAAATACACTGTACATTATATACCTCAGCTAACTAAACTATGGAAATGTATAATATAATTCATATAGCAATACGGTCTCACTGCACAGCAGGCCAGCAGGTAGCCGAGTCATTGTGCACAATCCATGTTGAGGCACAACGCAGTGACGTGCCTCAACTGGCTGCTGATCACCGCACCGTCTCTTCTCAGTATTTGAACGGCAAATGTGAAAATAAAAATAAAAATAATCTAAAACTGAAGTTAAATGGAAAATAACTTTAGTATAATCACTGGATACATATAACAATTTAATTAATTTTTTTTCTTTTTACTTTTTTTTTCCTTTCCATGATGGCAGGTGAGGCCGTGCCTCCCCTGCCTCTAGTGACGGCACGCCACTGGGGGTGTGGTTAGTGTAGACAGCAGGTGGGGACACTAATCAATAAACGAAGGCAGGTGCAGAGAACGGCGCTCGATTAACCAGAAAGTAAACATAGGAACGAGCGCTGAAACAGAAGTAGCCCTTAAACAAATGAAAACTATACCAAATACAAAACAAGACATGACATAGTCAACATATGCAAATAACCACTAAGATCTCTAATAAGCAACAATGAACTTTTTAATCAACGCCACAAGATGGCAGTCGTTGAATTCGAGGTGTCATGAGTGGTCAACAACCTGCAGCTTTATCTACCTCTGCATGCGCTTTAAATGTCAAAATGTTGCTACTCAGCTATCGGTGCTTTGTTTACAATGAACTCATAAGTTGTATTAATGCTGACTCGGCAGTTTGCTCCTTAAAGCTGTTCCAACATGGCTTCTGTTGCTGCTGTGCTATAAACGGGTTCTTTGTTCGCATGCACTCCGAATCATTATTAGAGTTGAAAAATGAAGTTGTACGCAATGAGTTTTTAGAAATATCATGGATTAAAAACCTCTCTGTAATTACCGGCTGCTTCCGATATTTTGCGGCATTCTGTATTTACCGGATTTGCTGTTTTGGTGAACTTGTTTGATACCTTCAACCCAGCAGCCACAAGACATTCAAACATCGTTGAGAACTTGTTGAATTAGGTCCTGACATTGAGCAACTCAAACATAACAATGAAACAACATGCTTTTTGACGGTGTATAATCGATGTTGGGTTCTGACGTTGATTTGACCATTTAATTTTGGTCATTTCCAAATTCTACAACACAAGTACAACGTTGAAACAACATGCATTTTGACAACATTTAATCAATGTCAGGTTGTGACGTTGATTTGACCATTGAATTTTGGTCATTTCCAAATTCTAAAACTCAATAACAATGTTGAAACAACATGCTTTTTGATTACGTTTATTCAATGTCAGGTTGTTACGCTGACTTGACCATTGAATTTTGGTTATTTCCAAATTCTATAACACAAATACAACGTTGAAACAACATGCTTTTTGACGACATTTAATTTGGTTGTGACCATTGAATTTTGGTTATTTCCAGAATCTACAACTCAAATACAACGTTGAAACAACATGCTTTTTTACAACGTTTATTCAATGTCAGGTTGTGACAGTGATTTGACCATTGAATTTTGGTCATTTCCAAATTCTACAACTCAAGTACAACGTTAAAACAACATTATTTTTGACAACAATTAATCAATATTGGGTTCTGACGTTGATTTGACCATTGAATTTTGGTAATTTCCAAATTCTAAAACTCAAATACAACGTTGATACAACATGCATTTTGACGAGGTTTAATCAATGTCAGGCTGTGACAGTGATTTGACCATTGAAATGTGGTTATTTCCAAATTCTACAACTCAAATACAACGTTAAAACAACATTCTTTTTGACAACGTTTAATCAATCTTGGGTTCTGACGTTGATTTGACCATTGAATTTTGGTCATTTCCAAATTCTATAACACAAATACAACGTTGAAACAACATGCTTTTTGACGACATTTAATCAATGTCAGGTTGTGACCATTGAATTTTGGTTATTTCCAGAATCTACAACTCAAATTCAACGTTAAAACAACTTGCTTTTTTACGTTTATTCAATGTCAGGTTGTGACAGTGATTTGACCATTGAATTTTGGTCATTTCCAAATTCTACAACACAAATAAAACGTTGAAACAACATGCTTTTTTACAACGTTTATTCAATGTCAGGTTGTGACAGTGATTTGACCATTGAATTTTGGTCATTTCCAAATTCTACAACACAAATAAAACGTTGAAACAACATGCTTTTTTACAACGTTTATTCAATGTCAGGTTGTGACAGTGATTTGACCATTGAATTTTGGTCATTTCCAAATTCTACAACTCAAATACAACGTTAAAACAACATTATTTTTGACAACAATTAATCAATATTGGGTTCTGACGTTGATTTGACCATTGAATTTTGGTAATTTCCAAATTCTAAAACTCAAATACAACGTTGATACAACATGCATTTTGACGAGGTTTAATCAATGTCAGGTTGTGACAGTGATTTGACCATTGAAATGTGGTTATTTCCAAATTCTACAACTTAAATACAACGTTAAAACAACACTCTTTTTGACAACGTTTAATCAATCTTGGGTTCTGACGTTGATTTGACCATTGAATTTTGGTCATTTCCAAATTCTAAAATACAAATACAACGTCGAAACAACATGCATTTTGACGAGGTTTAATCAACGTCAGGTTGTGACAGTGATTTGACCATTGAAATGTGGTTCTTTCCAAATTATACAACTCAAATACAATGTTAAAACCACATTCTTTTTGACAAGGTTTAATCAATGTCAGGTTATGACAGTGATTTGACCATTGAAATGTGGTTCTTTCCAAATTATACAACTCAAATACAATGTTAAAACAACATTCTTTTTGACAAGGTTTAATCAATGTCAGGTTATGACAGTGATTTGACCATTGAAATGTGGTTATTTCCAAATTCTACAACTCAAATACAACGTTGGATACAACATGCTTTTTGACGACGTTTAATCAATGTCAGGTTGTGTGTCAATACGTGGTCCTTGGGGTTTGTTTTCCCGGAATGCAGAGGAAAGTTGGCGCGGGCAAGACGTGAATGTAAGTACATATTTTTATTTTAACACTAACAGACTACAAAAAAGGAAGCAAACAATGGCGGAGAACAAACTTGACTAATGAAACAAAACTTGCACAAAGGCAGAAACTATGAACAATAAACACAAATTTACTTGGCATGGAACTATGGTAGCATGAAGACAAACCGAGGCTGCAGGGGTGTCAGAAGAAGCATGGTATGAAAGGATAATGTCACCAGGACGAACAACAGAAACAGACAGGCTTAAATAGCAGTGACATGATCAGTGGAAACAGGTGCGTGACTCAAAACGTGAAACGGGTGCGTGACATGACAGGTGAAAACTTATGGGTTGCTATGGTGACAAAACAAACAAAAGTGCACAAAGAGTCCAAAAACAAAACCGAACATGACTAAAACAAAACATGATCACACAGACATGACTTTGTGACGCTGATTTGACCATTAAAATTTTGCTAATTTCACAACCAACAATGTGGATCCAACATTGAACAAAAACGTTGTCTCAATTTACAAATACAACTATTTTCCAAATTCTACAACACAAATACAACGTTGAAACAACATGCTTTTTTACAACGTTTATTCAATGTCAGGTTGTGACAGTGATTTGACCATTGAATTTTGGTCATTTCCAAATTCTACAACTCAAATACAACGTTAAAACAACATTATTTTTGACAACAATTAATCAATATTGGGTTCTGACGTTGATTTGACCATTGAATTTTGGTAATTTCCAAATTCTAAAACTCAAATACAACGTTGATACAACATTATTTTTGACAACAATTAATCAATATTGGGTTCTGACGTTGATTTGACCATTGAATTTTGGTAATTTCCAAATTCTAAAACTCAAATACAACGTTGATACAACATGCATTTTGACAAGGTTTAATCAATGTCAGGTTGTGACAGTGATTTGACCATTGAAATGTGGTTATTTCCAAATTCTACAACTCAAATACAATGTTAAAACAACATTCTTTTTGACAACGTTTAATCAATCTTGGGTTCTGACGTTGATTTGACCATTGAATTTTTGTCATTTCCAAATTCTAAAATACAAATACAACGTCAAAACAACATGCATTTTGACGAGGTTTAATCAATGTCAGGTTGTGACAGTGATTTTGACCATTGAAATGTGGTTCTTTCCAAATTATACAACTCAAATACAATGTTAAAACAACATTCTTTTTGACAAGGTTTAATCAATGTCAGGTTATGACAGTGATTTGACAATTGAAATGTGGTTATTTCCAAATTCTACAACTCAAATACAACGTTGGATACAACATGCTTTTTGACGACGTTTAATCAATGTCAGGTTGTGTGTCAATACGTGGTCCTTGGGGTTTGTTTTCCCGGAATGCAGAGGAAAGTTGGTGCGGGCAAGACGTGAATGTAAGTACATATTTTTATTTTAACACTAACAGACTACAAAAAAGGAAGCAAACAATGGCGGAGAACAAACTTGACTAATGAAACAAAACCTGCACAAAGGCAGAAACTATGAACAATAAACACAAATTTACTTGGCATGGAACTATGGTAGCATGAAGACAAACCGAGGCAGCAGGGGTGTCAGAAGAAGCATAGTATGAAAGGATAATGTCACCAGGACGAACAACAGAAACAGACAGGCTTAAATAGCAGTGACATGATCAGTGGAAACAGGTGCGTGACATGACAGGTGAAAACTTATGGGTTGCTATGGTGACAAAACAAACAAAAGTGCACAAAGAGTCCAAAAACAAAACCGAACATGACTAAAACAAAACATGATCACACAGACATGACATTGTGACGCTGATTTGACCATTAAAATGTTGCTAATTTCACAACCAACAATGTGGATCCAACATTGAACAAAAAGGTTGTCTCAATTTACAAATACAACTATTTTGCCACGTTTCCAAGTCAGTTTTAAAGGACATGTACAGTATGTATAATCAACGTTGTATCAATGTCTTGTACCTGCTGGAAAGGTTCCCCCCTGAAAATCCAAAGTCACATAGTCTTCACTTTGCTGCCATTATACAAAGTTATTCCAGATGCATTGCTTTTAAAGCCTGTTAAGCTGCTTTATTTCCCAGCCGTGGGATGCCTGCGTCAGTTTTAGTGTGGAATAAAAAAGCAGCATCCCAACTCTTCTTCTTCTTCCTCTTCTTCTTCAGGGTCACTGTCCCGAATTGAGATGCAACTTGTGTTCCCAGGTACCGATGACCCTGCGCCTTGTTTTGAAGCGCCAGCACATCATTGGAGGAGCCATTTGGACACGGGGCTCCAACCTCTACGCTGTCATTGCGCATTCCCAGCACTGTGCAGCCTGGCCTTAAAACATCCATCAGGTGCAGCCTGACCCATGTGCCTCGACAGTTGGCGGGGTTGACATTAAGTGGGACCTACGCCATAACAATGCCTCCGCCCAAATGTCTTCTGGCCTTCCCTCTAACCCCGCCCAGCATGTCTACTAAGGGTTATTTAAGTGCTCAGAACTGCAGAGTAGCTACCTATTACTGTATGAATATTTATTAATGATACTTCTTTTCAATTAGGGGCGATATCAGCAAAATACTAAGTATGCATGTCAAATGTTCGATACAAGCAGTGCTTTTGCACAGCTGGACAGCCAGTTGACATCGAGATGTCTTCCGATAAGCACACAGGTGGTTGTTACTGGCTGACCAATCATTGCTGAGTTGTCTAGTATTTATATACCTACCAAAAAAGTCTGCAAAAGACAGGTTGTGGTCAGCAGGTGGCACCAAACTACTTCTCACCATTGAGTCACAGATTTTTTTTCGTATTTGTATCTACTATTCTTTATTTTTTTTACTGAATATATATATACACAGTAGAGGCCAAAAGTTTGGACACACCTAATTCAATGCGTTTTCTTAATTTTCATGATTATTTACATTGTAGATTGTCACTGAAGGCGTCTAAACTATGAATGAACCCATGTGGAGTTATGTACTTAACAAAAAAAAGGTGAAATAACTGAGAACTTGTTTTATATTCTAGTTTCTTCAAAATAGCCACCATTTGCTCTGATTACTCTTTTTGTACACTCTTGGCATTCTCTCTATGACAGGGGTGTCAAACTCATTTTAGACCGGGGGCCACATAGAGAAAAATCTACTCCCAAGTAGGCCGGACTGGTAAAATCACGGCACGATAACTTAAAAATAAAGACAAGTTCCGATTATTTTCTTTGTTTAAAAATAGAACAAGCACATTCTGAAATTGTACAAATTGTAATGTTGGGTCTTTTTTACACTTACATGTTGCGGTTAATAGTATTCTATCTTTAGTTGTCGTTATTTATATTTTCTGAATAAATAATGTGATAATGTTCATCAGTCAACTTATTGGTGTTCATTTTCAATCTATCAAGATAAAAAAAAATATCAAAATCAAATTACGGTATGTTATTTATGTAGTTTGATCATTTTCCTCTATTGATGTACTAACATCATGTGGTTTGTTTTGTACGTATGTAGCATCACATCACCAATGTGACGGTCCACAACTGTATGTGGCAAAATGCAGCTCCACACTGCTGTCACTTCAACATATCACTGGCACCAGGTGGATTATGAATTTATTTTATTACAGTGTCCTGCAAAACAGTGCAAATTGTGAGACTGAGTCCACTAGTTTCATTTTACAAACATGTTACATTTGGATGTGATCGTATAGTGTTTAAACCAAATCTTCATACTAATTATCATATTCATTTTCTCAGTTGGTTTCACCTGTACTGATATTGGTATACTTAAATTTACAATAATCCTTTTTTTTATATGCAAAATACACAGTAAATTGACAGTTACTACATTTTACAGGATGTCCCTGAACGCACCTCGCATCCAAAATGGCTGCTTCAAACCATGCGGTTGATAAACCAGGCTGCGGCCTAGCCAAGCTACCATTAGCATCATAATAATAAATACATTTTAATAATAATAAATTATATAATAAATAATAATAAATTACATTTTCCTGAGGGAACTCTCCTGAAGGAATCAATAAAGTACTATCTATCTATCATTTACAAAGATACAAAGAATTGCTATTGCGACATCCAGTGGACACATTTAGAACAGCGGTTTCTTTCATTCAACAATGTTAGGTTACTTTTTATACTTAGCAAACTCATCCCGCGGGCCGGATAAAACCTGTTCAATAATTTGACACCCCTGCTATAGGCAGTTACACAACAGCTAAGCACACAATAGCACACAAGCTAGACATAAGTGTCCTGGATTGAACAATATTGCTGTTTAAAACAGGACATTTTTCAACATAAAAAAGTGTCAAATAGTTATAGTTGTATATTGTATACACATGCAGAGTCTCCGAGGCAGAAGCGTATTAGGAAGTATAGACGTAACAAATGTGTCCGCATCATTCGACTTACAGTATGAACTTGACTAATAAGTTATTGTGGTCACTTGGTGTTGCTAGAAAAAAAATACTACTCCACTTCAAGGTAAAGACAGCATAAACCCATTCCAGACTGGTAATATTAAATATGTTGGTGTTTTTCATACTTACCATCATTCTCTGTTGGATTAATGTCACTTGGTGTTGGTCTTCACTGTTTTGCTGCCGCCGGTCTCCCTTCTCTTGCAGTCCTGGGCGGAGCCTTTCTCTCACATCTGAGGGCGGTTAACAATTAGGCCATTTTAGGTCCTGCTCACCTGAAAAGTTATTGACTATGGTTCACTCTGCTCCAAGGACGTTTGCACTCGCTTGGCTCCATTGTGATCATTTCTCCCGTTGGCTCCGCTTACCCCTTTGGGCTTCATCCCGATACAGTCGTGTAGCTTATTCTCCACTCCGTTTGAGTGCGCTTTTTGTTTATTCTCACTCCGTTTGAGTGCCCTTTGTGCTTGTTTTTTGTAAGTGTCCATCTCTGCTTTAAAGTCCAATTCTGCCTTAAGCCGTCCTAACATTTTCTAGCATTTCACTCTACAAAATAAAAGTGTGTATTTACTGCTGATATTAATATCAGTAATGTATCGGAAGTAAATGTATTTAATATGACATACTCAAATATATTTAGGATTTTTTTTGATAACATGTTTGTGTATTAATACCTTTTTTTAAAATACCCCACATTTTTCTGGCACTCATCTGTTGCGTAAATAACCAGAGATGCTTACTTAGAGAGTATTTATTTGGGCCAAGGCATTTACTTGAGGAGGGTAATGCGGATAAACCAGTTTTGCCACAAAAAAGCAATTATGTGAAGTTGTATTTTAAAATAAATATTCAAAATGACAATATATTGAACATCATATAAATATAATATTGTAAAACGTTCATCTTTATTATGCACTAGAGCAGGGAAAAGATGGAAACAAATAATTAATTATGGAACTACTAAATTATTAGTTTGTAAACCTCTAATAAGAAATTGTAGTTGGCAAAAAGGAACTAAAATAAATAGAAAAATATATAATTTATATTTAATAAAGAAATCTTTGAAGGCTGCCTCATACAACACAAATGGAAAATGGGAGGACTTTTTTGACTGCCCGTTGCCATGGGATGCCATATTCAAACTAATCTATAAAACCACTATCGATGTGCAAAATTGTTATTTTCAAATTAAAATTATTTATAACTTCTTACCCACAGGGAAAATGTTAAAATTATGGAATATGACAGAGTCAGATGATTGCCGATTTTGTTGTCAGGAGCCTGAATCCACCCTGCATTTGTTTTGGTATTGTCATATTGTGTCTTTGTTTTGGGTGGAAGTTAAAAAAATGTGTTTAAGGATTGGTTTGTTTATGAAGCTTAATGTGGTTTCTGTTATTTTAGGAGAGTTCATTGACAATCATGATTTAGTCAATTTAATTATAGTACTCGGTAAAATGTTTATTTTTAAGGCCAAAAACAGATATTCACTTAGTATTACTTTCTTTAAAACATTTATTCAGTATTTTCTAACTTTAGAAAGTTACATGGTTGAAAACGATAATGATGCCAAAAAACATTTAAAAAAAGATGAGAAGTCCTCAAAGGCTTATTTTGAAAGTATAATTATGTTTATAGATTATATGATATCTGTTGTTGTGTTCCCTAATTTGAGTGACCTGGACATAATCTGGACTGTACATAAATGCTAATTTTGAAAATGTAATTTTGTTTATAAATTATATGCAATCTGTTGTGTTCCCTAATTTTTTTCTGTGTACATGAATGAAGGTGTGTGTTGCTGAGTCCGACTTGGACATTATCTGGACTGGGCCTGGTTTAAAAAACCCTTTAAACAAATCTAATTTCATTGACAACCTGGTCTGTTGAAGATAAGGCCTTTTTAAAAATAAAAAAAAATAAGATAAATAAATAAAAAACATTTTCTTGGATAAAAAATAAAGTAAAACAATATAAAAAAATTACATAAAAAATAGTAATTAATGAAAATGTTAGTGGACCAGCAGCTTATACAATCATGTGTGCTTCAGGGACTGTGTCCCTTGCAGATGTGTTGTCTATGTTGTGGGAACCAGAATATTGGTAGCAGAAAGAAATAACCCCTTTTGTGTGAGTGGGTGTGGATGAGTGTGCATGGGGGAGGTTGTTTGGGTTGATGCACTGATTGAAATTGTATCTTGTGTTTTTTCTATGTAGATTTAATTTAAAAAAAAAAAAATATATATATATTTTTTTATTTTTTTATTTATTTATTTATTTATTTATTTTTTAGAACAGGCCCGCGGGCGACTCATCTGGTCCTTACGGGCGACCTGGTGCCCGCGGGCACCGCGTTGGTGACCCCTGCACTATAGAGTAGTTTTTGCTACCGCTCGACTATACTGTATTTATTCATACTACCGTAATTCTGATTTATTCACCTGCAGAGAGCAACAGGTGTCTATTAACAGGTACAAAACGTTATGGTAGTATTACATGCTGAATATTTTTTGGTCTTTATGCTGCAACTCTTTTGTATGCAGACACTGTACATCGTCATAAGACGTTATAGTTGCTCAACTACAGAGAGTACCAGATACTTAGCATGGAGTACAGCATTTAAAAGAAGGGATTTATTTATTTGTAAAACAATTTTTTGTGATAACATACACTAAGGAATATGTGTTATTATCTTTGCCAATGAATTAACAATAAATTAACATTGAATAAAAACCAATACAAAATACACAATATACGCTCCAAACTGTTCCTACAATGTTGGGAGCATGGAATTGTCTAAAATGTTTTGGTATCCTGATGTATGGCTTAGATGCAGCTGCTCGGCCATGGAAACCCATTCCGTGAAGCTCTCTGCGTACTGTATGTGGGCTAATTGGAAAGTCACATGAAGTTTGGAGCTCTGTAGCAACTGACTGTGCAGAAAGTCTTTGCATTATGCGCTTCAGCATCCGCTGACCCCTCTCTGTCAGTTTACGTGGCCCACCACGTCGTGGCTGAGTTGCCGTCGTTCCCAAACTCTTCCATTTTCCTATAATAAAGCCGACAGTTGACTTTGTAATATTTAGGAGCGAGGAAATTTAACGACTGGATTTGTTGCACAGGTGGCATCCTATGACAGTTCCACGCTGGAAATCACTGAGCTCCTGAGAGCGGCCCATTCTTTCACAGATGTTTGTAGAAACAGTCTCCATGCCTAAGTGCTTGATTGTATACACCTGTGGCCGGGCCAAGTGATTAGGACACCTGATTCTGATCATTTGGATGGGTGGCCAAATACTTTTGGCAATATAGTGTATACTGTAGATGTAACTGTACATTACGGTGCTTCTCGTACTTGATATATACACACACACACACATTGAGAGGGAGAATCAAACCCCCACAAAAGCAACACTACAGAAGGCATAAAACTAATAACAATTGCCAAATGTTTGCAATGCAGCGTGTCCCCGTGCGGGTCAGGCCGGGCCAGATGCTCATGAATACTGTAGTCAAGTTGGAGACGCAGGAAGTTATGTGAGGTGAACTTTTGAAAAGCTCAAGGTCACTTCCTGTTTATTCCAGATTCGCTCCCCGACCCATCTGCTCTCATTGTGGCAAGCCGACATGACAGCTCCTATTGTGTATATATTTATTTATTTTTTAACACTATTGTTGTTAACTTCTGATTTTATTGAGTTTTAATTTTTTTTAATTTCCCTTGTTTTTAAGACAAGGTCACTGCGCAGACAAGCACGCGATATATTGTTTTTCTTACTCCATAGATAAATAATTGAAGCCTTAACGGCTCCAAAAATTATCTCTTTGGGGGGAAATGCTGGTTAATGTCAGTGCACCTTGAAAGAATGAATGAAAAATATATATATATTTTTCTTCTCTCGTTGTCATTCTTTTGCGTGGCATCTAAAAATACGCTTTGTGATCATTAAAATGAGGGCGTAGACTGGAGGAGCAGCTGCTGACAGCAAAATAAAAACATTAAATGTGACGCTACCAAAACAGCTGTCGGCCTACAAGAAATAAGGAACAATTATACTCCATTATTTTTATGCTTTTCATTCACATTCTGTTCATTTTGTTGTTCCTGTTAGCATAAATTCGATTTTTTTTTTTTACCACACCTGCTTGCTCAATGTCCTATTATAATAGCGTAAAGCCTTATTATATAATTTGATAAATGTTGTTACATTTGTTTTGTGATGCCACAGCAGTGACGGCATGCAAAAGTGTGATGATAACCATAGAGGCGGATAGTAGCGACAAAAGTAGCAGCGTGTGCCCGTCCTGGCTGCTCAGCGCATCGAAGCAATCTGTGATTAAACAACGCAAACTGTGTATTAGTCTTGCTGGGAAGAGACTCGCCACCCAGGTAGACCCATTAGTCAGTGAGGGGTACACAATTTATTGTTTTGTATGCAGCTGTTGACTTCTTTTTACAATTGTGTGACAGTTGCAATAGCTCAAAGATGAATGTTGGAAAAATCATACAAAAAATACCAAAATAAAAATCAAAAGGTAAACTTTTCATGTTTGTGTGACAATTAAAATGTTTAAAAATGATGTATGGAAAAAATAATGTAATAATGATAATAATCTCTGAGGGTTAACATTTTACGCTTCTCTGACAGTTAAACTGTTTAAAAATGAATGTTAAAAACAATTGTCAAATTACTATAAATATAATAATAATATAAAAGGGAACACTTTTTCCGCTTATGTGATAATTAAGAATGTTTAAATCTGTATGTTGGGAAAATAATACACAATAAATTAATATTTATAATAATCAAAGGGTAAACTATTTCTGACATTAAAGAATGTTTGAAATCTAATGTCGAAAAAAATGAGAAAAACAACAATATAAACATAATTATCATAATAATCCAATGATTCACTTTTTATGCTGTGTGACGGATTATAATGTGTAAAAATTAATTTTGGAAAATAATTATAAAAATAATATAAATAGGATAATCAAAGGGAAAACTTTTTACGCTTATGTGACAGTTAAAAATTTTGAAAAATTAATGTTGAAAAAAACATATATATATATATATATATATATATATATATATATATATATATATATATATATATATATATATATATATATATATATATATATATATATATATATATATAAACATGTTTAACCTTCAGCTTGTGTAACAGTTAAGAATGTTCATTTGTTTCCTATGTGTACATTATACATTGCTTGTACTGTTATTGAAGGCATAATGACCACAGCTTGACCTTGCAACAGATTACTTGTATGTCTATTTTATTGTATGCTAATGATGCTTTTGTTATCAATAGGAAACAATATATCGAGGCTCAAAGTCTTCTATCATGCGTCATAGTGTCCAATGTATTTTCTTCACATTTTCAACGTGAATATGATGTAAATGGCCCAGCGATGAGGTGGCAGCTCTGCAGCCTTTCGTACAATCAGAGTTGGGGAGTCGCCCCCTGCTGGCAGTTTGACAGACTGCAGGGCCAAGCAGTAAACTGACTTTCTGCATCACTTTACTTTCTTGATTAGTTTTCACACTCATAATTCTGAGGCTAACCCAACATGGCTGTCCTGAATCAGTAATCACAATCAGGCATCGGGCGCTTCATCAACCATCCCAAAAAAAAACAAAAAAAAAAAACGACAAAAAAAAACTAAGAGTGTAATCTAAACACATAGTGCATGCAGTATGTAATTACTGCAAGTGAGGAAGTGGCCTTCCTCTCTGCTACAGCTGCAGCATCACAGAACAATTCCAAACACGTCCTCTCATCTGAAAGTTGGAAAACGGCCCAAATGTGTGCCTCGATACATCCATCTATTTTCTTTACCGCTTGTCCTCATTAGTAGTCAGA